>NW_024080727.1:3787774-3915730 GCF_003009895.1 Hyaena hyaena | reverse complement strand
AAAAAAAAAAAAATAAAGATTCTACTTCCAAATGTGATTTTAATGTGAGCTCATAAAATACAATTCTTCTTAACACTCAACAAGAACTTTCTTTCTTGCCCAAAGAAGGAAAAATGACAGAAATGACATTACTAGCTATGGTTACGTGAACTATGGCAGTTCACAGAGAACTAACACATACATCTTCTCACTGAATCCTTAAATTGTGACAAGATCAACTCTGAGAAAACTGGAACTTAAGAAATCCAAATAGATTGCCCGTGGTCATGCCACCAGGAAGTGGCAGAGCCAGGGCTCAAAATCAGGCCTGTCAGACTCAAAGCCCATCTCCACTGCCATCATCTTATGAACAACAATGAGAGCCACCATTTACTGAGCACTTATTTTATACCATGCACCTTCCTGGAATGCTCCATTTAACATGAGAGACATACAGCAAGGAAGGCATTAACATATAAAGCCCATAGAACTGAGTCCCTTCCTCATTTTTATAGAGCAAGTGTTAGTAGTAAGGTTTGAACTTAAGAACTAAACCCCCTAGTCCTTTCTCTGCCCCTGTGGCCTTCACATAAGGCAGAGATCTGCTCTCCACATGCCTCAAATGTCCATCACACAAGAAGTCCCACTCAACAGTGTGGAGCTGTAGAGCCAATGCCAAAGGCCAAGGAGACCGCCATCTTGACATGCGGCATGAGGAGCTGGAAGGCTTCCCTGCCTCGCCCAATACTGTGTTCCCTTGGAACCCCATGTAGTCCAAAGGACACGGGGAAGTTGACACTTGGAATATGTAAAAGAATTTATCATTTTTATACCATTATGCCTTATTTACCCCATTTTCCTGTGACCAACCCAACCCTTGAAAAAAACTCGGAAGGCTTCATAAGCTCTGTAATCTAATAGATGGAGGGAGCCCACTGAGCACTGAGGTGCAGGAGAGAAGGTGCAAACAGTCAACTTTCTATAGACTAGCAGGAACCAATCTGAAAATGTCCAGGAGGAAGAAAAAAATCCCATTTATGGCAAAAAAGCAGGGAAAATACATAAAATAAACTTCATCAGAAATAGGAGAGACCCATAGGAAGAGATAAAATTTTATTGAAGAACATATAAGCTCTTGGATGTGAAAACTTAATATTTATAAATGCTAATCCTTTACAACTTAACTGATCAAAGCAATCTCTTCCCAATGTTATTCCAATCAAATGTCTGGGTTTTTTGATGAAAACCTGACAAGTTAGTCCTAAAATTTCTCCAGGAAGATAAAATGTGTAAAAAATAGCCAAAATAGGGGCAATTGGGTGGCTTAGTCAGTTAAGCATCTGACTCTTGATTTCGGCTCAGGTCATGATCTCATGGTTCGTGAGTTCAAGCCCCACCTGGGGTTTTGCATGACAGTATGCAGAGTCTGCTTGGAATTCTCTCTCATCTCTCTCTCTGCCCCTTAACCCCATTAGCATGTGCATGCTCTCTCTTTCTCTCTCTCACAATAAATAAACTTAAAAAATATTTAAAGCCAAAATATAATGAATAAAGGACAGAAATTAGGTGATATTTACTCCACTTGCTAGTTATCAAAACTTACTATAGAAAAACCTGAAATAAACAAAAATGTTTTGGTGTAGGAACAGAAAACAATACAATACAAATAAATAATTTTTTAAAAAGAGACTGAAGTTATGTCAATTCATCAGGTGATAAAAATGAATATTTCATATAGTAGAAAAAGGAAATAAATAAATTACAATAAATTATGCTGGAGAAATTAGCTATCTTCTTTGAGGGAAAAAATGACTAAAGACTTTTCTTCACAAGATACTCCAATATAAAGAGCTTAAGGTAAAAAAAAAAAAAAAGTAACAAAAGCAGAAAATACAGGTAAAGTCTTCATAATCCTGGTACAGGGAGGACCCTCAAAAGAGCAAGAAAGATGAAGTACCATTTTATAGAATGACTTGCCTTATGAAAATGTTCAATCTCACTCATATTCATAAAAAGGTACATTTAAACCCCAATGAAATACTACTTTCCACCCAACTGATAGGCAACAATTTTAGGCTGGCTTTATCCAATGTTGGCCAGATAAAAGTGATCCCATGCATGGATAATGAAGCTATCATCTTTTTGGAGGGCAATTTGGCAGTATCTATTTAACTTAAAAGCGACATATCCTTTGTCCCAGCAATCACACTTAGGGCTTCTTTCCTAGGGGACATAATTATGCAGAGACTTACATAAAATAGTAAAACTATTACTAATAGCTCCAAATATGAAGGAACATAAATGCCTATTAGTGGGCTATGATTATATAAACAATGGTGCAGCCACACCATGAAATTGTATGTTATTCGTAAAAGCTATGAGGCAGACCTTTATGTCCTGATAAAACAGGCGTCAGCATACTTTGAAGTGAAGAAAACCCAGAAGGAGAGCCCATAACTAGAGTATGATTTTATGTGTTTGTGCGTGCGTGTGTAAAACAAACATATAAAGCTACATAAATGCTACAGAGGCTTGCAAATGTAAATACTAAGCTGGGAACAGGTGGGTGGGGCTTCAGACCAGAGAAGGGTCTGAACTGGACCAAATAGGAGCACGGGGCTCTCCTCCACTCACATGCTCTGCTTGAGTCCACTGGGAAACAGTCTTGATTCATAAAGCGATTTTTAAGTTTTTATAATTTACAGTATAATAAAGCCTTATGATCTCTATTCATTTTATTATTTAACTCAGTTGGAATTCTTCATGAGCTCCCAAATATTTGCAAGAAGGTGTTTTGTGGCATGTGGTAACTCAGTGAGTTATCAAATGGTGATTTCCATCAGAGCAGACACTTGTGGGGCAACAGGGTGATAAAGGACAATTATGTAGAGCAGATGATGTTTGGTCACAGACCAGTTCTTCCCATCGATTCTGCATTCAGTGTAGATTTAATCATATTTATTTAAGATCCTTGATTGTTACTTATCGTGTGTGTCTTGGTTTCATGTTTGCCTGTCAGTTTCAGTAATGGAACTGTAATATACTAGCAGTTCATTCTCAGGGAACACTTCCTTGATGTGCTGCTTCTGCTGCTGTCACAGTTCAACTGCAGTATGCATGTGCGAGCCATGCAGGAAAAAGGCAGACGTTTCTGCTATTTAGAATAAGATATCTTTAGCAAAAGAGTACTGTGTTCTTATATCTATGAACTCCTACCTCTCCATCAAATGGGAGCATCAAACAAATTTGTCCACAGTATTTCTTCTTTTGGTTGTATTTTGTTTGCTTTTGTTTCCTGTCCTCAATTATCTTTTCTCACATATGCTTTCTTCTTCAAACTCTCCTTCGAGTTAAAGAAAAAAAAAAAAAAGCTCATCTCCAATATTTCCTCTGCAGCTGCCACAAATCATTTTTGGAAGAAGATGGAAAATCACTTTAGGCCTATGGATAGAAAGGTGCTCCAGCACAGTGCTCCCATTTCTGGGAAGGTAGTGCTAACACAGAGAGGGGCACAGTGTCAATAGCAAGTAAACTGATGGTAGAGACCCCAAACTGGGCATGGTGAACATCTGTTCTTTCCTCTTACATCTGTTCTTCCTTTTTCTCCCATCCTTCTCCCCTTCCTTCCTTTCCCTTTTTCCTTTAACCATGATAATAAAGGGCACTGCTGGGAACATAGAATACCTTGGGTCTGAACTTGGTCCTTGTTAATGTCTTACATTACTATGATCCATTTTTTAAAACTAAGAAACTTAATTGGTACGGTTACCATTTATCATTACCTGTCCATTATTATCACTAAACTCCAGGCTTTATTTGGATTCACTTGATTTTCCACTAATGTCCTTTTTCTGTCCCAAGATGCAATCCAGGGAAACACATTGCATTTAGTCTCATGTCTGAAAGTTTCTCAGTCTTTCCTTGAGAGTTCTGAGCAGTACTTATCAGGTGTTTTTGGAAAATGCTCCTCAAACTGAGTATGCTGATCTTTTGCTCATGCTGAGATTGGAGTTATTGGTTACGATAAAAATATCAAAGGAAGTGATGTGCTGTTTAAAGATATCCTATCAAAGGTGCATGCTATCATTTATAGCTAATGATGCCAATCTGGCTAAAACAGTGTTTGCTGGGTTGGAGACAAATCGCTAAGTCTGGTGCAAAGTCAAGGAGAGAAAGAGGAGAAAAGAATCTATATCACTTACTGGGAATTCTTCTATAAGGAAGATTTGTCTTTTCTCCTCCATTTATTTATTTATGTAATCATTTACTTATGTCAGTATGGACTCATATAGATTTGTTTCTTTTTTCTATTTTCTTCTGCTCTGCCCCAAGAGCAAGCTCTGGTCTTGGGGCTGCAAGGAGGTAGTCATACTGATGCCACCTAAAACTCAAGGAGAAAATTTGGCTTTCTGGCTAGAGAAAATGTGAAAAGAGGACCCTGAGGTCTAGAGTTTAGGGAGATCCTTGTATTTTTTTTCTCTTTATCCCCTTCACTGTTTTGCCTTGAGGGTAATTCCAGATGCACAAAACTACTCAGCAGCGTGTGCAGCTAACACTTTCAGAGAAACAGTAAATTTCTACACAGAGGAAAGGGGCCCCTAGAAGCCATAGAAAATGGGATAAATGATGAAGAGGGAAGAAATGGAGAAGAGTATCCCTTAATTCTGTGTGTGAATGGACACAAGTTCTGAGCTCATTCTGAGCTGCTCATGTGCAGATAAGACCCATGGCTGGAGAGCAAAGGATTTGAGAAATTACCTGACATTGGAAACTCTGCTCACATAAGGTGAGTCCACAACAGTATGAACACACCCGAGTCCAGTATCCATTAAATGAAAATAGTTGACATTCTCCAGAAGATTTTAATGTAACATAATATTCAAAATATTTAAGATATAATCTAAAATTCCTAAACATACAGAAAACTGGAAACTGTGACTGATTCTCAAGGGAGTAGATAATCAGACGTCAAACTCAAGATTACCCAGCTATCAATTTTTTTTCAAAGATCTTTAAGCAACTATTATAGTCATGCTCAAGGAGATAAAGGCAGACACTCATTATGAATGGAAAGATGGATGTTCTTTTCATAGAAACAGAAACTATTTTTAAATGAGTATTTTAGAACTGAAAAATATGATATCTGATATAAAAAAATCATTGGATGATCTCAAAAATACAATGAAGGTGACAAAGAAAACAGTCAGTGAACTTGCAAACAGATCAATAGAATTTACCCAATTTCTATAAGAGAGAGGGGGAAAAAGTGAGAAACTCAAGAGTCTCAAGGTCCCATGGGACAGTATCAAAAAGATCTAGTATTCATAATATATAAGTCCCAAAAGGAAGGAAGAAAGAGATTGGTGTGGAAAAAATCTGAAGGCATATGGCAGAAAACATAAATTTAGTTCAAGACATAAATATACATCTGTAAGAACTCCAAACAAAATAAACTCAAAGGAAACTAACTTATCAAATTTATGAAAACTAAAGATAAAGAAAAAATATTGAAAGCAGACAGAAAAAAAATAACCCATTATATATACAGGAACAACAATTTGAACAACTGTTTGGTTTCTCATTAGAAACCAAAGTTCTCAGAAGACAATGGGATCACATCTGTAAAATACAAAAAGAATTTCCAACTCAGGACTAAATATGCAGCATGCACGTCCTTCCATAATGATGTCAAAATGAAAACATTCTCAGAAGAAGGAAAACTAAAAGAATTCATTCCTAACAGGCCTTCTCTAAAACAAATGCTAAAGGAAATTCCTGAACTTAGAATTTCTTAGGGAATTTAGAACTTCAGAATAAAGAAAGAGCAACAGAAATGATAAATATGGGTAATTGTAATAGACTGTTTTTGTCTTGCATTGTTTAAAATATATATAATTATCTGAAGCAAAAATTTAAACATAGTCTAGTAGAGTTATCAATATATGTGGATGTAATATACATGCCAACTATGACATAAAGAGGCATGATAATCCCTAGAGAAACTGCTTAAAAAATACTACAAAGAGTCTGAAAATTGATAGATAAATTTAAATGGATTACTAAAAGACATTCAAATAATTAAAAAGAAAGCAGGAAAGGGGGAACAGAGAAACATACATGCCACCAGGGAGGCACAAATCAAGAAAATAATAAGATGATACATCTAAAAAACCAACCATATCAAAGATTACATTGCATGTAAATGGTCTAAACACACAAATTAAATGACAGGGACTATCAAATTGGATGTTTTATTTTTTAATATGCTATATGCTGCTATATTAATGTTAGCCAAACTTGAGTAGTCATAATAATGTATGCACAACAAAAATGAAATTTTATCTGTGAATGAGGTGGGTCACCAAATACATTACTATCTGTGGTAACCACTGCCACCAGGGAGGGAGATGAATATGGCAGTGGAGGAAGATAAGAGGGGTCTGATGAACCAACCTTGAGAGCACCTGCTACTGGACTTCTGGTCAAGTACACAAGAAATACACCTATTGTTTAAGTCAATGTTTGGCCATGCATTCTGCTACCTGTACTCAAAGTTTTATTAGCTGTCAAATGAGTAAAGACAGCCTCAGTATAGAATGTCATACATGCAGTTCTGCCTTTTGAGAACTATTCAGGCCATTATCCTTTCCTCCTTTCTCAGCCTCTTAATTTGGAAGGGAGAGAGATGGAGAATATCTGCCTAGAGGGAATGAAGATAGACGAGAGTAAGAGATAGAGTACTTTACACTTATTGCAGAGCCAAATAATACTGTATGAGTTAGGATTCATTTATTCAATCAAGTCAACAAACATTTATTGAGTGCTGATTGTGTCCTAAGCTCTGTTAGGTGCTAGAGGTACAACAATAAGGAGAATAAGTTCTGTGCCTTAAACAGGGGTGATAAACAATATACAAATAAATATATAAGGGCAGGTTGTGTTATAAAGAAAAGTGCCCAAATAATAGCATGTTGGGGACTCTTCTAGATAAAATGATCAGAAAATAATAGCTATTTCATAACTTTATACAGAGATTTGTGGCCTTTCCTGATTTCTTTGAGAAGAGATAAAGACACTTTGAAATTGTAAAGCCTTAGTAAAGTTCCATATAAATAACTTAAACTCAAAGAAAGCAGTACAGCATCTTTTCTTTTGGAAGAAAGGAAGGAAGAAAAGGAGAGACAGAAAGAGGGAAGAAAGAAAATAAAAGGAAAAGGAAAGAAAGGAAAAAAGGAGGGAAAGAGAAAAAGAAAAAGAAAAGAAATTAAGAAAGAAAAAGGAGGAAGGAAGGGAGGAAGGAAAGGGAGAGAAAGGGAGGGAGGGAGGGAGGAAGGAAGAGCTACTTCAGGAAAGGTTTTAAATCTCAATACCAGAGGGGCGCCTGGGTGGCTTAGTTGGTTAAGCTTCCGACTTTCGCTTAGGTCATGATCTCACGGTTCATGGGTTCGAGCCCGGCGTCGGGCTCTGTGCTGACTGCCAGCTCAGAGCCTGGAGCCTGTTTCAGAGTCTGTGACTCCCTTTCTCTCTGACCCTCCCCTGCTCACGCTGTCTCTCTCTCTCTCCTAGAAATAAATAAAAAAACATTAAAAAAATAATTCTAAATCTCAATACGAGATCAATCTGTGATAACAGCTCACAAACTTGGAAATTTAATAAGGGAAGAACTTAAATGGGTTAGTAAATGGCCAGATAGCGTCAGCTATGCTAGATGGTAAAAAGAGAGAGAAGGAGAGACAGAGAGACGAGACAGAGAGAGACAGAGAGAGAGAGAATAGAGAAAGAATTGAGTAAGAACAAAATGAAACGAGGACAGGCGAAAGGAGCCGTAGGTGTGGAGAACAAGTCATCAAAGCAACTGGAAGTTTTCTGGATTTTGACACGGAGGTCACGAAATCCTTTCGGGTGGAGCAGAAACTTGGGTAGCATATATTGTTTAGAAACAACCTGATTCATACTCTTACTTATAGCAGGAAGAATCACTGTTTTGGCTATTCCCAGCTTGGAAAGGTCGTGAGCCCAGAAGAACTCCTTAGGGTTTGTACGAGGTTGAGAATCACAGCCATCGTTCTACAGACTTCATTCTTCCAGTCTAGGTTTTTTCTCAGTCTGTGAATTCCGAAACCCAGGAGAGTCGGGGGTCGAAAACCTGGAGGTTAGTAGTTGCCAAGTTTCCCATTAAAGCTTCCAGGCAGCCGCCCCCCAAAGGTCACAAGAAACTTATCGTTGAGTTACATTTTCCAGGGCATATATTTCCCCCCACGAGTATTAAATCCTGATTAAATCATAAATACAAGGCAGTTGCAGCCGAAACTTCCTATCCTAGAACGAACCCTGAGACTTCTGCAAACACTCCCCACACAGCCAGAAACCCCGCCCCCGTTCGTAACCATGGGAACGGCTGACTCTCCGCAAGCCGGAGATTCCCGGTTCCGCCCCCTCCCTAACAAATATTGTTTCCCACTATCTGTCCACATGGGCGCACCGCCTTACTATTGGTCAGTACCCCAGGACTGTGCCCTGCTCCAGCCAATAAGCGGCCTGTGCACGTGTACGCCTGCGTATCCCGATTGGTCACCACTGCTTGATCACGCACGGCCTACCTGCGCCATCCGGTGCGTGGGAGAGCCTATGAAATGACTCGGTAGCCGTTTACAACCAATCGGCACCAGGCGGGGCTCACAGTCGGCCTATGGGCGCGCGCCGGGGGTGGGCTGTCCCAGCCCCTTACCAGTCCCACCTGGGTTTGTTAAAGCGACAGGCCCCACGGCGCGCTAGGGCTCCACCGGGTACCGCACAGCGGCCGCGGGGCCCTAGGCGTGCGGCGGGCGCCCGTGACAGCGGCGCCGCTCTGCTCGCCACGCCGGCTTCGGACAGCTGCCGACGTCCCTGGCGCGGCCGCATCGCCCGGCGGGATGGGAGGCGAGGCAGGGTCCGCGGCAGCCCTGGGCTCCGAGGGCCGCGTGAAGATCCTGGGTCTGGTGTTCGAGGATGAGCGCAAAGGCTGCTATTCGAGCGGCGAGACGGTAGCGGGACACGTGCTGCTGGAGGCGGCCGAGCCGGTGGCCCTGCGCGCGCTGCGCCTGGAGGCCCACGGCCGAGCCACTGCCGCCTGGGGCCCGAGCCCCGGCGCCGCCGCCCCCGCCGCCGCGTCGGAGGTGGAGTACCTGAACGTGCGCCTGAACCTGCGCGAGCCCCCGGCCGGTGAGCGAGGGCAACGACCCCGGAGTCCCCGCCGGGCCACGGGAGGCTCCGCAGAGGGGCTGCTAGGAACCAGGGGGGCGCGCGCCGGCGGAAGCCCACTAGCCATGGGGCGGGGGTGGGATCCGCGGCTGGGGTCCGCCCACCCGGTGGCTGGAGCCTCACTTGGGTAGCTGGTGACGGGCAGGTAACAATGCCCGTGCCCCCCCCCCCCACTTCAAAGCACCGGGGCGATCTCGCGTGGGGGGTGCGCACCTCTACCTGGCGCCTCGTCTTCGGCTCGCCTGGGCCTGACCGGCGCCCAGCGTCCTGGGACCTTCCAGGACCGTCCCCGGAGTGAACCGTTGCCATGGGAACCGGTGATGAGCAGTCAGAAATCGAGGTTCTGGGGATCTGGGTCCTGCCCCTCCTGGCCTGAGGAATGGGGGGCGGAATCCGTCTTTGAGGGGCCATGCTGGGGTGCCCACTGTTTTCTGGGCGTCCCCTTCTTCCCGTTCTGGACGGAGACGCTCGTTCTCGGTTCATGATGAATTAGCAAAACCTGTCTTGGGAAGAGGGAAGTAGTTCTCGAGCTGTAGGAATTCAGAGGAAGTGTTTCCTGAGCATCATACTTAGTTTCCCTCGTCTGGGAGCAGGGTAACTTAAGAGTTCTCCTCCCTATATTCTTTGTCTTTTATTCTTTGCTTCTTTTTGTTTTCTTTGCAACATCCCTTCCCCCCCCCCCCCGCCCCCACCCCCTCTCTTAAAGGCCACCTTTAGAGACAGTGGGATCTGGGCATTGTAAGAGCTTCTGGAGGAAGAATTACCTTTCTTGTCCACTCTTGTGAAGTCCAGTTAATATCTAGTTTTTTCCAGAAGCGGGAACCCGCTACCTATCTGTTCCATCTATCTATATAGTATATATAAATGTCAGAGTTTATATAATTATAATAAATATGCAAAAGTTGCTTTTCTTAATCATGAAACTACTAGCAACAGTGAACCTTGGTCTTCATGCAGTTGGTGGAAGCTACTTTACACTATTTCACTTTTATGCTTTTATCAGCTTCAGCTTATACATAGCGGATGGTATAAACTCTCCTCCCTTGAAGAGTCAAGTGCAGTACGTCACTGTTTTGACCCTTGCGGTGTCTTCTACAAAGTCAGTAGTATGTGCAGTTTGCCTTGTCCTCCTATGGAGAAGTAGACTGTTCTCAGTTAAATCCTCAAAGCATATGAGAACCCAGTGACCCCAAGTATTTTAGTGAGGAAAAAATATATTTGGAACCAAAGGCTTCTTTTGGATTCGCAAGTGCATTGTGTTGGTGACCCTCTCAGTATGGTTTCCATGCTCTGCCCACACACGCCTCCCCCAGTGGTCAGAGACAGTACAGATTTTCAAGATGGCTGACTAGAGGCAAGGGTCATGAAGAGAGAAGTAAAGTGGTTTTTGCCCAGGACTTTGGACCCTCTGTATCTTTGGCCCATAACTACTGAGTAAATGGATAATAACATTAATAGCACTTGGACCTGGAAATAGCACCAAGAATTGCTTTGGTGAAATCTGGTCTAACAGTGTTTTGAGTCACGAGTTAGATCTTGCTTTTTCATTCTGGTGGAATAGAATGTCTAAGCCTAGACAACCTGAAACATTTTTCACTTCTTTTGAAAGGTAGCATAACAAATATTGGCAAAAAGTAAGTTTTATTTAAAAATCATCTGTTGGGTGCCTGGGTGGCTCAGTCTGTCAAGTGTCCAACTTCTTCTCAGGAACTGACCTCACAGTTCCTGAATTCAAGCCCCACACACAGAGCCCACTTGAGATCCTCTGTTCCCCCCTCTCTTTCTCTCTCTCCCTCCCCCACTCATTTTCTCTCTTTCTCTCTCTCCCTCTCAAAAAGAAATAAATATTTTAAAATTAAAAAAAATAAAAATAATAATCCGTTTTGTTGGTTTTATTAGTAGGCTCCATGCCCAATGTGAGGCTTGAACTCACAACCCTGAGATCAAGTGTCAGTTGCCCCACCAACTGAGCCAGGCAGGTACCCCTAAAATCATAGTCTCTTTAAGGTGATCTCATTGAGAAAAAGAAAAAAAACAAAAACAAAAATCCCAACATCTGTAGCTTGGAAGTGGTTAGCAACGTTACAGAGTCATAGATTCTCAGGGTCATTCAATTCCAAAACCTAGGTGAATTCCAATCACCTGAAGAGATTTTTTTAGAACTCTGGATTGGGGAGAAATGTGTCTATGAGATCTATTTTCAGATAATTGTTTGGCATTGTTAAATCTAACTGATCTAACTGCCATTGTGATCGATACTCTTTTTTTTTTTTTTTAATTGAGGAATTGTGGTAGAAAGACCAGACAGACCAGGGAGGTGGTTTCAGTTGGTCACCCACCAGCAGTATGTCCTTGTGGGAGTCCCTCATCCTTCCTGAACCTTCTGACTCTGTGGTGATACTCTAGCTCCCATGGCTCCTGGGAGCCCTGAATTAGGAGGCTGGTTGGGCTTGTAAGATCATTGGTGAAGGGAACACCTCTCTGTGAAATTGTAGTCTTTACTGCATGAGGCAGGTGTAATGGGCCAAGGGAACTGAAGCATAAATGGGCACATGATTCAGCTTGTAAACCGCTTTAATGAGAGAGAGAGAGAGAGAGGGGGGAAGGAAGGAAGAAAACTAAGATTTGATTCCAAATACTAATACCTATGTTTATCAGCCCTCTCGATTTTTGTTCCTATTTATGCATGGAGGTGATTGAGAGTCTTCATTTTAAATGTTAAAGTTCCTGTGTGGATTTGTTTTGCCTGTGATGAGAGAACTTTATCTCTTAACCTTTTTGAATATCCAGGGTAACCCTCTTCTCCACACATGCCCATTGTGCTCTGCCTCCTGCTGTTCCTTCATCTAAAACCCTGTCCTGCTCGTGTCCGCGCCAACCCTCAGGTCCGGGGCAGGCATCATCCCTCTCCAGGTTCCGCCAGTGTGTGGTCACTACTTGGGTGCGTGTGTCTGTGGCCTCCTTTCCTCCCCTGGTCTGTGTGACAGTGCTGTTCCTCATCTGTGTGTCCATAGCTCCTGACATCTAAGCACTATACATTTTGAACTCCTGAAATCTACATTTGTAAACATTGCAAAGTACTGGAATCATCATCTCCAGTAATGTAATGCTGATGCACCTGGACTGTAGTCTACCTCTGTCCCGAGCACTGGGATTGTCTTGAGTCTTTTATTATTCGATAGCAGTGAATTGGAGAGGCCTCCCTAGCATCTGGTGCTGGAGCACTGCTGTGTCTCTGGGCACACCTGAGCCTTGGGGACTATCTCAGTCACTGCTGTTTTAACATAGACTCACGTTCCTGTCACTCGTTCACTCTGCCTCCAAGTCACCCACTCTGTGTAGTATGTCTATGTGAACGACTTTCCGTGGAAAATACTATACTTATTTTGCCCCTCATACATTTCACACTGAAAACGGGACAGATTCAGAAGACTAAATGGGCCAATAATGCATTCCTGCTTTCTAAAAAGACCAGGTTGAAATGTTAACTGGATTGTTTTTAGTAAGTAAGTGGGGGAAAAATCCATTTCACTAGCCCTTCAATTCTTTTTTTAAATAAATGGATACAGTAGAAATCTCTGTTTTGAGTATCAGCTGACAGGCAAATCTCAGAGAGACTTCTCCTCTCATCCCTTTCTTTGTCTTAATCAGGCCACTCTTGATGAGGGAATTTAGTCCTCAATTTGAACGGATGAGCATAAAAGGAAGGGAAAGTTTATAAAGATCTCTGCAGAGCTGTCTGACCACATGACAGCCCCGGAGTTGGCTTTGGACGCGAGGGACGCAGACTGTGTGTTCAGCGGAGCTCCAGCAGAGCCTCTGGCCTCGCAGGGTCCATCCATCCTGCGACTTGGCCTTCTGACAAGCAGGGAAAGGCCTCTGTGTGAGGTTCGGTGGAGCTGGCCGACCCGGGCCCAGAGCAGGAGAAAGGAGGCATGCTGGTGCTTGGCCGAGCCCGTGAACTTAAACTAGCCACCTGCTAATCAGCAGAGCTTACGTGTGAATGCAGGGCTCTTACCTAATAAGTTGTCCTGTTGGTTTGGCTGCTTCGTATACTCAATATTCATAATTTTCCAAGGAAATTTTTCACCTTCTTTTTCCGTTTTTGCCCAAGGGATACAGAATCTGATTTTTATGGCATGTCCAAAATAAATAGATGTATTTTTTGCTAAATCAGTTTTAAATCCAATTTAATACTGCTATCTCATGTTAGCATAATGGTATACTATAATGTTAGCATCATAGTATTGGTGTATGTTAGTACTGATATTATGGTAGTATACTTGTGCTACTTTATGAGTAGGGTAAACGTGTGTATGTATATGTATACACGTACATGCATGCCCATGTGTTCACATATATATGTATATGGGAACTCTGGGCTCTGACACTTTATGGTGGTTACTTGTGTGATTGCTCTCTTGAAAGATAGAAGACATATATATATACACACATATATATATATACACATACACACACACACATATACATACATTGAAATTGGTTAAAATTAGTAGACTGATTCAAATTTCAATTTTCTAAATCTCAGTTTAATGTACTTTATGGAGTACACTGAACGTTACAGCCAGGAAAACCTCCTTTAAAAAAAACACGATTTATGTTGTGAAAATTCTTGATCTAATACTAATCTTAGTTCAAATGTATTTTCTTTTTTAGGCGAAGGCATCATCTTATTGCAGCCTGGAAAACATGAATTTCCATTTAGGTTTCAGCTTCCATCTGAGTAAGTGAAACCCTATTATCTCCGTGATTCTCTTTCCCTGCAACCTGCCCCTCCAGACATGTGGGTGCCCACCCAGCACCTTCTGACACTCCGCTACATCCGTCTATCGTGCATGGCCCCTGGATAGACTTACCCTGTTCACACCCTTTTCTTTTTTCTTTTTTTAAGCCAAAATCAACATTTTCAGGGTTTTTTCCAGTTGTGTCTAACCAAAAGGTGAACTTCTACTTTGGTTTGTTTCAGACCTTTAGTGACCTCATTCAGCGGGAAATATGGAAGTATTCAGTACTGCGTGAGAGCCGTTTTGGAACGACCCAAGGTACCTGATCAGAGCGTGAAGCGGGAACTCCAGGTTATTAGTCACATCGATGTCAACACACCAGCATTATTAGTAAGTCCTTCCTTCTTCTGTTCCTCCTTCCTTTCAAGTTGCGCTATGTACGTGAAGCCAGTTTAGTGGTCTTCTGTCCTGTCCCTTTCTGATACGATCTTGTAACCCACGGGCATTCACTATAAATGTGTGATTCCAGGCCGGGCAAATTACAATTTGTGTGTGTTAATACTATTGATTATGTCTCCGTTGTTCGGGGCTTCTTCTGCCAAAAAGTTATACAGGCTTGAAATGCATTAATAAGGCTTAATAATAATAATGCACACACAGAGAGTGGTTACTTTTACCAGAGCGGCCACATTCACAGGGCTGTGGTATTCTAAACTCTTCAATAATAGCAGGTTGAGGAACAGTAATTATGGAAGAGTATTAATCATGCTCAGCCTGTTATTGAAGCTCAGGCCATTATGCTATGTATCCTTCCATTTTGCATGCCATTTTCTACCATTAAGTAAGTGCACGCAGCTGCTGTGGGGAGCCTTTCACTTATCATTTCCTTATGACAGATTTGGCCACATTAAAGCATTGAACTTCTAATAATCACCAGAAATACTGTAGGCTGATAAGAAAGATTAGGCCATAAGTAACAACAGACTAGGCAAGATGGGAGCTAATGAGCTAGATTCTTTTATCTAAACCCATATTATCAAAATAATATAAAATTATACCTTGTACTTGCATGATAGCTATGAGGACCTAGTGGTCTTCATTTAAATATGAATGAATGATTTTTTTTATACTTCCTAGAAAATACTGGGATAATTTAAACTTCCCATCATGATACTGATGTTCCAAACATGTATGTTTAATATTGGGGATTTCTTTTTCTGGCCAGTGTTTTGAAAGGGGGGGAAAAAAAACCCAGGAGTTGAGAAGGTGTTTTACTCTATTTTCATATGAAAATAGAATAGACTTTCCTGTTTGTACACTTGTAGAATGTGAAAATATAATGGTTATGCCCTGGTTGCTTGGCCCCTTGTGGCCAAAGTCGTAGAACAATCCTATCCAGCTGACCTGGGATAACTCATTACAGCTGTAATTTACCATCCATCCACTGATCGCTTGTTTTGTTTTGTTTTGTTTTTGCAAATCGATAATACTGTCTTGTATTTTTAAAAATTATTTGGAATTGGAAAGTTAGTACTTCTAAACTATTCATGGGACCGTGGTGGCAAATGATGTAAAGAGATTTTATTTTTTTGCCAAAGAAAAGAAACTAGTAATCCGTCGATATTCTTTTTATAAGTAAAAAATATTACAGCTTTGGGTTTTACGGTGAGCTTTTGGTTAGTGCGTCTTTCAAACCGAGCATCTTAAATCTTGGGTCATTTCTGTTGATGCCGTAGAATAGAGAGCAGGCTGGTATGTTCAGTAACCTTGCACATCCAGGACAGTGCATTTACTTTGCTTCCATCACACTAAACCCAAAAACATTCAAAGTTAAGGGCACTTGAAATTTCCGCCTACTAATGCATTTCTGAATTCAGGAGAAAGGCTGTTTGCTTGTTCTGCATTTTCGATCCCAAAACAAATACAACATTCTGATCATTGATTTTTATACCGTTTCTCCTTTCCCCTAGTATACATGCAAGTTTTCTAAAAGAAAGAGTATCGGGGCGCCTGGGTGGTTCAGCCAATTGAGCATCCGACTTCGGCTCAGGACATGATTTCATGGTTCATGAGTTCGAGCCCCATGACAGGCTCTGTGCTGACATCTCAGAGCCTGGAGCCTGCTTCAGATTCTGTGTCTCCCTCTCACTGCCCCTGCCCTACTCGCACACTGTCTCTCCCTCTCTCAAAAGTAAACATTAAAAATTTTTAAAAAGGAAAGTACAAGTATCTTTGTCATGTTAGTAGTGAAGACTGTTTTTGATTACTACTCTAAGGGATGTTAGATCATTTCCCAGAAACATAATGACTCACAGGGTAAACCAGGATGGTGTCACCTATTTTGAGTCTGAGAATTCACCTGAGTCCTCCTAAAAAGAGAATGATTTTTCTTAATGCTTTGTGTTTTAGTAAGTATTTTGCCTAGTCTGTCACATGAGGATAAAAGTATTGGTGTGTGTTTTAGAAGACCTTTCTTTACAATTATTTAATAAAGAATGACATGATTTTAAGTTCTGTGAATTTTCTGCTGGTTTAATTAAAGTCATGTTATTATTTGCAATTTTCAAGACCCCTGTGTTGAAAACCCAAGAGAAAATGGTCGGCTGTTGGTTTTTCACTTCTGGTCCCGTCTCGCTGAGTGCCAAAATTGAAAGGAAGGGATACTGTAATGGTAAGCAGAGGGTTTGAAAGTCCACAGGGAAAAATCATTCATCTTATTAGCTAATTGCAAGTGATTTTAAATAGTGTGTTTTGTAACTTACGAAGTATATGCTGTTTTAAAACATGAACAATACAGTTGTCCGTTTTTCATATAAATAATTGATATTTAAGTATTTTTGAGTGGATGACTAGATTCCAGTGAAACTCCTGGCATTTTTTACTTTAGTGCTTTTGCTTGAGTGGCAAGGTCTAAAATTAGAAGCATGGGAAAATGCCAGCATTTTACTTGGTGTTGCTAAAGAGTTTCCAGGGCGGTGTGGCTCAGAAGAGCACTGTTGTAGGAAACTCCGGGAACATGTATCCCGACATAGGGGGGCTAGACAGTGGGACAAGGACAGTCTGAACAGTCAGATTGCCAGTGGCACAACCATTTGTGAAGGGTCCCCTTCCGTCTGGTGGCTCTGGCCCCCACTGCAGGGCTCGGCCACCTGGAAGCGAAGGTGGTACAGAATGGTGTGATGGTGGGTGTAAAATTTGCTGCTCCATCCACTGTCTTATTTGTGCCTTAACATTAGTTCCTTAAAAACAAAGTCTTTGTTCTCCTGTTAGGCAGATTTCGATAGGCACTAGGGAGTTTGTTTGTGATCTTTTGTACTTTATACACTGTTGGCCCATTTCTTGGTATATCTTAATTTGCATAGACACTGGCCATTTACATATCTTTAGAACTGGCAGCCTAATATTGCTACATTAGAAAAGCAAATAATGCGATAATTAGAAAGCGGTATCTACCCTGAGCCACCGGGACTCCTGGATCCTCTGATGCAGATTTACAATTCAAGCTTTCCTTCAGAGATCTCAATTTGTTACAGTAACGCTGTGGCATTTCAGCTTTAGGTGGTTAATGGCTCTAGTTCACCATGGTAAGAACTTCCTGAAAAGTCTCTGAAGGTGTTTTTGCTTCCTTTTTAGGAGAAGCTATTCCCATCTATGCGGAGATAGAGAATTGTTCCTCTCGCCTGATTGTTCCCAAAGCTGCTATTTTCCAAACCCAGACGTATTTGGCCAGCGGGAAGACAAAGAGCGTCCGGCACATGGTCGCCAACGTGAGAGGAAACCATATTGCTTCTGGGAGCACTGACACGTGGCACGGGAAGACTCTCAAAATCCCGCCTGTCACTCCGTCCATCCTGGACTGCTGCATTATCAGAGTAGACTATTCCTTAGCTGTAAGCAGAGCTGATTTTATTTCATATATTTTTTAAAGGTTATTTAGTTTTTACTTTTTAATTTAAATCCAAGTTAATTAACATACAGTGTAGTGTTAGTTTCAAGAGTAGAATTTAGTGATTCATTACTTACATACGACGCCCAGTGCTCATCCCAACAAGTGCCCTCCTCAGTGCCCGTCACCCCGTTAGCCCTTCCCCCACCCCGAACACCCCACCAGCAACCCTCAGTTTGTTCTCTGTATTTAAGGGTCTCTTATGGTTTGTCTCCCTCTCTGTTTTTATCTTTTTTTTGCCTCCTTTTCCCTGTGTTCCGGAGCCCTTTCTTAAAATGAAAAGTATGTAGAATGGAGCAGTAACTGGTGCCATGTTGCCATGAACGTGTACGTGGCAGAATGTCATTTAGGTCAGCATCCCGACACTGGAGTCATGAAGGCTGGCCTTTGCTTTTAATGACAAACTATCCCCCCATGGCATTTAATTAAGTCCTATGAAAGAGTTCAGGTGCATTAAGGGGGCTGGTTATACTGAGAACATACGCTTCATTTTCCATAGCTATGACGTGTAAGCCGTGCTCACGTGCAGTGAAGGGCGTCAGGGCTGCGGTCCCTCATCACAGAGCGTTCTCTGTATTTTGCCTGCCCTTTGTTTGACTTATTCTTCATTACATTTGGTCAGGATGATTCACGGTGGTACTGGGAGCAGTGGCAGCCAACGGAGAGATTTGCTTCTGTGAAAACATAGGTTGGTCCATCTACAGTGAGCTTTAACTTACATTTGTGCCCTTCTCTCTCTCCTTTTTTTTTTTTTTTTTTGCCATATTAGGTATATATTCACATTCCTGGTGCTAAAAAACTGATGCTCGAGCTGCCCCTGGTGATTGGCACAATCCCATATAACGGTTTCGGCAGCCGGAACTCCAGCACCACTAGCCAGTTCAGCATGGACATGAGCTGGCTGACGCTGACACTCCCAGAGCAGCCAGAAGGTACGGTGGCAGAGGTGCTTTTAGCGTGAAGTTCACACGTAGGCCAAGAGCAGGCGGGGTCAGACTGGAAGTGCTCTGATGACCATTACTACTGCCATTACAGCGGCCCTGACACTTCCGAGTACTAAAAATTCCGTGCTACCGGAAGGGACACAGAGAGCTTGGCTTCTCCAGGGCATAGAGCTGCAGATGGCAGAGCCAGGAATCAAGTCTTTTCCTGATTCCTGTGTATCAGCAGTAAGACAGGGAAAATGGTCCAGGTGAATGTAGGGTACAACGTGTTTTTTGCAACCACGTCTGTTGCAGATATGTTTTACCTGCACCGTAACATCCACGTCTCAAAATAGAACATAATAAACGTTCGTAGTGATTTCACAAAACCTGAATTGATTACATATGTTTTGTTGTAATAAGCACGAAAACTCAGTCCTTAGAGGGGGGAGGAAAAAAAAGCATTGTCTTAGCTACATTTCTAATTTAGCTACATTTCTGGTTTTGGTAAGAGTTCAGAAGACATTAACATATTTGATTTTGCATGGACTTCCGACATCCAACTCCCATTTGTGTTTTAGCGCCACCAAATTATGCAGACGTGGTGTCCGAGGAAGAATTCTCTCGACACGTCCCTCCTTATCCTCAGCCCCCTGACTGCGAGGGAGAAACATGCTGTCCTATGTTTGCCTGCATACAGGAATTCCGCTTTCAGCCTCCACCTCTTTACTCAGAGGTAAGCAAGACACAATGAGACTTTTTGCTTGCTGTTTGTAAATAGTCCTTTGTAGTATCTGCTGCTGATTCCTAATTAGTTGGGGATACATATTAAAAAAAAAAAAATTTCCGGTGATGATAGATTAGCCCTGATGCGATTACCTCATTCTGTAATGGTTGCCTTGATGGATTGCGCTTAAAATGTTTTATGTGGCCATAGAATACGGGGAACTAAAGTGGCCCACTGGGACTTATTATTAACAGGCTTTGAGCAGCTCGGCTTATAACCACCAATAATTAGAAATAGATACTAAGATCCTTTGTAGAGTGCTGGAGTAGTCATCTCGGTCCGGTGTGTTTTTGCAGGTTGACCCACATCCTACTGATGTAGAAGAGACCCAGCCTGTGTCCTTCATTCTCTGACAAAATTCCAGAAATCACTGTGTTCATCATCAGATTAGAATGTTGATTCTTCCCCCCCGCTGCCTTTATGGAAAAGAGGGAGAGAAGATGAGCATAAGAACATACGTGAACATCAAGGTTGAAGGTGATAGAAATTAAAGAATGCGTGAACTTTCCAGTGGGCTGACGAGAATGCGTTGCACAAATTTATGACAGGGTCATGTGTCCCCTTAAAAGGATCCAATGAAGATGTGACAAGTCACAGAATGTAATGGAAGTCCTGATGGTGAGAGAGTAAGTGGAGGGTGCCTGCGCTGGACCCAGGAGAACAGAATCTATGTGGATAGTGGGAACATGAGACGAGCAAACCTTTAAAAAGGTTTCTCCAGGTGGAACAGAAGTTACCCTAAGCTTTAAGGAACTATGGACTAGGTGGGAGCCTTGATCTTGAAGAAGGTAGCAGCACAGAGGTGGGCACAAATAGGAAAAAGACCCTCTCTAAATATGAAGGGCCCCTCAACGTGCCGGGGTCTTCATGATTTCTCCCCACGTCCCGTAGGACTGAAGCCCTTGAGAGAATCTGTCTATGGGCCCTAACGAAGCAATGCAGTCTCATTTTGTAAACTGGCTGCACAGTGTTATGAAGCCAGGAAAGAGTTCTGTGCAAGGCCTGTCCGTCCAGAGGGGAAAGATGGATTCCAGTGTGAGGACACGTTTTGTTGAAGGCTGTACCTTTTACCCCCTTCAAGTACTCTGTTAGGATGTGTGTTTGACGATTTTCCCCGTGTCTTACTTACCTAGGATCATTAGTAGAAAAAGAAAGGGAAAAAAAAAAAAAAAGGTTGCATCCTCAGGATGCCTTGATAACTACACAGAAAAAAAATACGAAAAGAAAAAACCAAAACAACAAAAGCCTTTCTTAACCTACCTCTAGTGGGGTTATCAGAATCCTTACAAAACTCCAGGCATGATAAGCCTTCCGTGGAGTTTCTGCTAATTGGCAGTCATGATCCCATCTCACCTATCACTAAATCAGCAGGTGGGCCAAGGGAAACATCTGTAAGGTCAGCATTCAATGAAAGTCAATATGTGTATACCAAAGGGTGTTTCAAACTAAATGCAGAATCAAAAGAGGGTACAAAGTTTGAGGGTACCATTTAAAAAAAAAACAGAAAAGACAAACATAATTCCTGCCAGAGACTTCAGTCTACTGACAGCAGTCAGCACGCTGTATGTGATTATTCCCATTCTTCAGTAATTCTATTTAAACTGTGATTTTTTTTTTCTTTATTGTTTTGGTGCAATATTTTATTATCATTTAATCTCAGGATATTCCGACCAACAAGATTGTGTTGCTGCTAAAAGTCTGAGCAGTATTCTTCCTGTCTCCCCACCCCCCTTCTTCATGGTCACGTGCTCATTTGCTTGTCCTTTGATCTGTTGGTTTCCTGAGCCCAGAGCATCCCCAGACATCCCCGGAAGGGAGGTAGGGATTCCCACGGGAGAGATTTGGGACCAGCCAAGGTCTTTGGTTTTCTCCACGTTCTACGGGTTCCACCCAGAAACCCCGGTGCTTCCCGTGCAGAATGCCAAACTTCAGTCCCCGGAATGAGTCCTCTCTTCTTTCCGTCAGTATAGTCAGTCGCGAGTATAAAAGTCCTTTATCTGAGGTTAAGTTTTGTATTTAGAGTTAGTTGGCCCTCCTCCAATCAGGGATTTTTCTACATGCATGAGGCAAATGCATACTTTTCTTCACCCTTCTGGACATACCTCTCTCTAACCACATGAGCATCTTCAGCATCCTCAGCAGTTTTCTCACTGCAAGCCACTGTTTCAAATCACAGTGCAAAACTGTTACAATTGTGGTACTGAAATCATCACAGAACTTTATTCCCTGTGCTTTGGTTTTTAGTGTGTGTGTTTTTTTTTTATTTTTATTTTTTTGCTTTGTTCTTTGTATGTTTTTAAACAGGTAATGTGTATTTAAGTGATGTCTAAACAGTTTTGTTTTTACTAAAAAAAAAAATAAACGACCATCTTCCACTGTTTCTTGACTTCTAAGCTGTAGTTTACAGGCCTTGTCAAGCAAGACACACTCCATCTCCATGTTAACCAAAACAAAGTGAAAGAAATCAAGCAAAGCGTTATGAAGGAAGAGAAAGGTTAGCTATTTGGCCCCATGTGGAAAGCCAAGTCGCTGGCTCTCCACAGGATAGCTGTGTCCCCTGCATCAGAGAAATCAGGAGAAGTGTTCACAGAATTAAAGCACAGCTGAGTTTGTGGCACTTAAAAGAGTAGCTAAAAGGTATGATTTGCCTTATTGATTTCGTATCTGCATACCTGACCTTAAGCAGTAAGGCTGAAACTGCATTACCTTTCTGTAATCAAGACCTTATTTTCTGAATGTAGAAAATTCTACATTGAAACAGAATTCTTGGGAATGAAGATAAAAATGTAGCTGCTATTTGCTTGTTTATTCTGTTGTTTGGTTTTCAAAGAAACTGTGGCCTTAGAATTTTCTTTTTGATGCAAAAATTGGGAAATTGAAAATGTGCATCTTTGGGCACACAAAACCCTTCCATGGGCAGAACTTTAATTTTGACATTTTTGTTTTGCACAACAAGAAACTCAATAGGCAGGGGTTTTGTTTTTGATAAGTTAACTATGAAAGCTTTTTTATTTTTATTATTAAAAATGTAACCATTTAACCCACAGGAAAAAATAATAAAGATTGTATTTTGTACTCTGGTTTGAACCCCATGGGTTCCTTTTGTTAATAAAATGATGACACTAATGCCATGAGGTGCTGGTTTTGTTTTCGCTTGCTTTTTGCAAGATTCTGACTTGAATTGTTACAGACATGGGGGAAAGTCAATGCCACAAGACAAAATGCAATTGCTGTAAATTGAGATCCTTCTGTATATGCACACTGTCTCTGGGCCGAACAGCTTGGGGGGGTCCAGAGCCTGGTTTTACAGTGGGCTCAGTTTCCCCAGTTAATCCATCTTTAGCATTCTGGGAAGAAATGGGATTAACATTTAGAGTAAATAAGCCCAAACTGCTTTGGTTGTTGAGAGAGCATTACCTTCAAATGATAATGGCTCCTTTTTAAAGCTTCTGAAGTTTTATGAGCCACACATTTCCCCGGTGGAATCTGGTGGGCGGCTGGTGGGCACACACGGGAAGACACTCACCCAAATAAACCTCCCCTTTCAAATGGAGAAAAACCATACATTTTGTACAAGGAATATACAACGGTGTATTATGTCAAGGAAACTCCTCAGACCCTCTCTCCTGGAAGATTCTCAAACTTAGCTAGGTGGTAAAGCCCAGGTAATTTACCCTCCCAAGTGTTTAAAATCTGAAAGACAGTGTTAAATAATAAATAGGTCGTTTGTGGACCCACATTTGCAATCAACATATATTGAGACATTTGTCTCATGCACTAAATACTGAGGCAAAATGTGTAAGTTCACCATTGGAGTTTCTGTAGTTGCTACGGTAAAACGGTGGGTTCTAAAATTTAGAACTAGGCAGACAATCACAAAGAATCAAGGACAAAACCCTCATATTACAAATGAGGATCCCAAAACCCAGAGGAGTGACCTGAAAGTCTGACCTACATTCTCTGTAAGATCTCTGCTCGTTCTAAAATTTCTTGATGCTACTACTTTAATACAAGTCACAAAATCAGTCATTGCTTTAAGTTACATGGCTCAAGACTCACTCGCAGAACCAGATACTAACCTCTTCAAGAATCGGGAGGGGTGCCTGGATGGCTCAGTCGGTTAAGTGTCCGACTTCAGCTCAGGTCATGATCTCACCATTCGTGGGTTTGAGCCCTACATCAGGCTCTGTGCTGACAGCAAGCTCAGAGCCTGGAGCCTGTTTCAGATTCTGTGTTTCCCTCTCTCTCTCTGACCCTCCCCTGTTCACTCTGCCTCTCCCTCTCTCTCAGAAATAAATTAGGAAGGAAGGAAGGGAAGGAAGGAAGGAAGGAAGGAAGGGAAAGAAGGAAGGAAGGAAGGAAGGAAGGAAGGAAGGAAGGAAGGAAGGAAGGAAGAAAAAAAGAATCAAGGAAAAAGAAAGAATGGAATGAGTGGCGCATTCCCTTAAGCGTCTGACTTTGACTCAGGTCATGGTCTCACGGTTCATGGGTTTGAGCCCTGCGTTGGGCTCTGTGCTGACAGAGCCTAGAGCCTGCTTCAGATTCTATCTCTCTGTCTCTCTCTCCCCTCCGCTGCTCATGCTCTGTCTCTCAAAAATAAGTAAATGTTAAAAAAAATTTTTGTTTTAAAGAATCTGTGTTCCCATCTAAAAGCCTTGCCCCTTGAAAGGACACCAGTCCTTGACTAAATTGCTTCCTAAGTATGTTTAATTAGCAGCTGGAACCTTTTCTGCAGCAGAAGCATTTGTTTCTAACTTGATATTTTGAAATAATTATAGACCCACAAGTTGCAATCATAGTACAGAGAGATCCTGTGTCCCTATCACCCAGTCTTCCCAAAAGTAACATCTTACTTAACGACAATATATTACCCAGATCGGAAAACAGACATTGACTCACTACACACAATGAAGTAGAATTCAGGACTTGCTTGGATTTGGCCAGATTTTGAATGCAGTCATTGTTCCTGCAGATGTTTTTGTGTGTAATTCTGTGACACCATATCATGTCTAGGTCCATGCCATCACCACCATCACTGCAAAGAAACTCCCTCAGGCTGCCCCGGGGCAGGCTTATCCCTGAGGGATCTGCTCTCTCCTTCCTTAATCTCTGATGGATCTTTTTCTCCAGCTCTATCATTGTGAGAACACTAGATACACGGAATCATTCTGTATGTACCTCTTCCATTGGATTGTTCACTCAAATCCACACAAGCTAGGGGTGCCTGGGTGGCTCAGTCCATTAAGCATCTGATTCTTGACTTTGACTTAGGTCATGATCTCAGGGTTCATGACTTCTAGCCCCATGTAGGGCTCTGCACTGACAGTGTGGAGCCTGCTTAGAATTCTCTCTCTCTCTCTCTCTCTCTCTCTCTGCCCCTCCCACACATGCCTCTCTCTCTCTCAAAATAAATAAATAAACTTAAAAAAAAAAAAAAGATCCACGCAAGCTGTATCAATAGTTTGTGCCTTTATGTTTCAGCTAAGATATTTTGAAACAAACAAATTGGCTATCATTTAAAATTTCATTTTCCGGACTCCTGAGTGGCTCAATTGTTTGAGTGTGGGACTTCCGCTCAGGTCATCATCTCATGGTTCGTAAGTTCGAGCCCCGCATCGCTCTCTCTGTTGTCAGCTTGGAACCTGCTTAGGATGCTCTTGTCTCTCTCTCTCTCTGCACCTACCCCACTCACTCTCTCTCTCTCTCAAAAGTGAATTAAAATATCAAAAAAATTAATTAAAAAAATAAAATTTCATTTTGCAATTTGCAAAGAAAATGTGTAATGGGTACATAATATCTTTGTAAATATTTTGGTTTTGATTTTCAGAAACTGCCTTTTATGTGTAAAAATACAGAAATAACAGGCGTATGCACACTATTAGGGGTTCATTTTTAGCTTGCCAAAGTACTTGAAATATTTTACTTTTAGATAGAGATGGATTAAGCTATTATACTATATGAGCAAGAGATACCTGTGATGAAAGTATAAGCCAAGGAGAAAATATCTTGGAATACATATCCTATCAGCAGCTGAGAAGTTCTAATATGAATTATGCAGGAAAGAAACTACGTTTGCCTTGCATAGCTGTTTAAATTATTAGATCTTGTGAGTTTATTTTTTTATTTTTTTCCTGTCTCTGCTTTAATTCCTTTCTTTCTAGTCCAATTTTTTAATACCTGAGATGGAAAACCCACTTGATAGCTGAGAAAAAATTAACTGTAAAATGCATACTTATTCTTTTTTTTTTAAGCTTACTTATTTATTTCGAGAGAGAGAAAGAGAGAGAGAATCCCAAGCAGGCTCTGCACTCTCAGCATGGAACCCCACGTGGATTCTTGAAATCACAAACCGTGAGATCATGACCTGAGCCAAAATCAAGAGTCAAATGCTTAACTGACTGAACCACCCAGGCGTCCCCATACTTATTCTTAATCATACAATACTATAAAACATAGACCTCCTTGTCTATCTAATAGACAATTAGATTTTTCTAGGCAAGAGAACCCTTACAGAAGCCATTACATACTAACCAAATGAGCGTTTCCCTAAAACAAGACATAGATCTGCCAGTGAGGGAAGCAAACAGGGAAACAAATACAGAGTGAAAGCGGTGAAGGCACATAGAAAAGTGACCAGTGCCAATTTCTAGGATGTCAGCATCGCAGAATTCACCTCCCGCTGTGTTTGTGTTCACAGAGGGGAGATTTCATCCCCGCTCACATTTTCAAAAACCCAAGCTGTCTCACATGGGCAGGAAGAAACATGTTTTAGGCAGTGTCTGCCGGTGAAAACAAGTAACAATATAGGCACTTCCCTCCTACATGCCAATCGTTTTCCCCACCAACCACATGTGTACAAATACACACACACACACACGCACATACACACACGTGTACACAGGCATGGACAGAGATACCTTTACCTCTCACCCTTTTGTCTACACTATTTGCCATGACCTGAGTCTCTTTTAGTCAAGAAAGGATGTGAGTTCTGTTATGAAAGGTAGAAACAGACAATAGGTTCCTACACCCAAAGGAATTTGCTGGAAGAGAAGCCATTTTCTGCCAACTTCTTCCACCAAATGTCTTCCCCCCAACAATAAGTACATGAGTGGAGGTATCAGGGAAACACTATTAAAAAAGTAAACTGGAAGCAGTAGATGCCAGGAATTTATCTTCTTTTTTGATATAAAAATAGTTACTGCATGGTGCCAGTCATGATAGTCATGTTCTTGCTCTGGTCTATTTAATGACTAAAGGACATAATGTCTTCTGAACCCAAGTAACAGTAACACTACTCATATGTATATAGTATTTGCCATGTTCTTTACGTACACAAACCCACTTTAACATAACAAAAATGACGTTTATTTGTCTTTTTGTCTTTTTTTTTTGAGAGAGAGAGAGAGAGTGTGTGTGTGTGTGTGTATGTGTGTGTGTGTGTGTGTGTCCCCAAGCAAGGGAGGGACAGAGAAAGGAGGACAGAGGATCTGAAGTGGGCTCTGCACTGACATCAGTGAACCCGATGCCGCGCTCGAACCCACAAACTGTGAAATCGTGACCTTAGCCAAAGTGGGATGCTCAACGAACCGAGCAACCCAGGAGCCCCTTATTTTGCCTTTTAATCTAAGATGCCAAAATCCATCTGAGAGTTTGCGTGATAAGCATTCACTATATGATAGCTGATTTGTATTTGCCCTCACTGCAAATATTCAGACTTGCCTGGACTGCTTCACTGAGTTTATTCAAGTAGAGTATAAAGGTTTATGGTCTATAGTTAATGAGCTTACTTCAAAATACAACATGCAAACAGGCATGCGCGCGCAAATACACACATACACACACACACAGATGCTCTGTGTCTTGACCGTAGACGTTTGGCCCACAGGCAACACAGCTCATCAAAACTTGCATTGTTTCTACTCTTGGGACTCAAGAGATGGCACGCTGTCATGTCATGACCAGTGCATCCCACTGCTATAAGGATGACCTTAGTTTGAGGAGCTGATTTACAAAGGCCAGTAAATAGTTAAGAGTGAAAGAGGCTTTCGACGAAACAATTCTGTATTTCACACACCCCCGGAATCACAGCAGTACAAGAAAGTACACTGAATATTCACTATCTGACAAGCTGGTTTCAACAGCTCCAAGACAACTGAGATTATGCAAACACAGCTTCATTCCCCGAAGCACGTTTATAATTTTTTGTCCTGCCTAAATCAAAAGAAATTTAAGAATTCTGTGTATGTTCACAGGACGAATATAAGAAGTAAAGTCTCTAGTTTCCTTTATCTTCCTGGGGAAAGGCTAAAGACAAAACTTCCTTATAAACCTGTTAAGAGAACCTACTTCCACAGAAGTGGATTTTAAAACAAATCCCAATGTTTGTAATTCCATTGTTGATTCAACATCAGGCTCTTTTAGGTAAATGCAGAATGCTGGATACTGGGGAAAACCATAGCAGCAAATACCTCCTTTTATCTTATCTGACAAAACAAAAAGCCTCGGTAATGATGTCAGAAGATAACTTATCTTAAACACGCATGGCTGCGAGCTGCAAACACCGACAGCTGTTTCGCTGAGAGAGGGATGTGGGATCACATCACACAGAAGTGATGTTTTTGAGAAGATGAACTGCATGGTACTTGAAGCCATTTTTTCAAATTTGTTTATTTTTAAAAATTTTTTATTCTTAGAGAGATACAGAGAGCAAGCAGGGGAGGGGCAGAGAGAAAGAGAGCGAGAGACAGAATACCAAGCAGGCTCCGCGCTGTCAGTGCAGAGCCTTGATGCAGGGCTCAAACTCATGAATGGTGAGATCATAACCTGAGCTGAAATCAAGAGTCAGATGCTTAACTGGTTGAGCCACCCCGGCGCCCCTGGACTTGAAGCCATTTTAAAACAGCCAGTGCCAGAGCCATCTCTGATAAATGGAACAAGAATAATGCCCACTGCCAATGGGAGATGTTTTTTTTTTTTTAATGTTTATTTATTTTTTGAAGGAGAGAGAGAAACAGAGTGTGAGCAGGGGAGGGGAAGAGAGAGAGGGAAACACAGAATCCAAAGCAGGCTCCAGGCTCTGAGTTGTCAGCACAGAGCCCGATGTGGGGCCTGAACTCAAGAACCATGAGATCATGACCTGAGCTGAAGTTGGACACTTAACCGACTGAGCCACCCAGGCGTCCCTCCAATGGGAGATGTTTTAAACCATGTCCACATTGAACAGGGGGCTTTCTGGTGGCTTCAGATCACAATGCAGAAGTCTCGCAGGGAAGAACTGGGTTAATGGGAGCCAGACGGCTTGTATGTGAACCAATGTCTTTCTCCAGCCTCTCCCAGCCATAGATACCATGTCTTTGACCCTTCATAATTAGCCTGACTGGGTCCAAGGTGAAAAGTCCCTCAGCAGGCTTCAAGCTAGATGCTGGTGTGAACTGAACGCAGCTCATAGTTCCGAGTCTGGTCTGAACTGGTGACCTGAGCACCTGCCTTGCTCAGCCCCTGCCTCTCACTGGCTGTGCAACCCTCACATAGGACCGGCCACATGCTGGGAGGGAACCCTTCCCCAGACAGCAGCTTTCTAGCGAAGACCTAGAACCTCAATGCCAACACCAGGATCCCCCAGGAAGACGGAGGTGCAAGAAATGTTTTTAACTGAATAATAAACCAGAAGCAGCTGCGATTGGGCAAAATGAGGGTTCCTGTCTTTCAGATAAATCAGGAAACAGTCCGTGTTGCTGTTTGTTCTGTGTTTTGCGGGATTTTTTTTTTTGCACCTGATTTTTGTGAAGGGGGTTTATGACATGAGACCCAGAGAACCCCAAAGCTGGAGGCTCACTTCCTACATGGCCAGGGCCTCGATGCCCTGCTCAGCGATTACCTGCCTTCATCCAGGGGGATCAAATTGTCCTGTTAGCCCAGCTCATTCCCCGTGTCCTAGGTCCCCCCGCACAGCTGGTCACCTCACACTGGCTCCTCCTATTGGGGCCATCCTGCTCCGTTCCCCGCACCCCAGACACAGCTGCTTAGACCTTCGCTGAGTCACTGTCACTTGTTCCTGAGGCTTCAGAAGCAAAATCCTCCTGCTGTAACCCAAGAGCCCCCACGAGAAGTGATTCCCTGAAAATGAACAGGAACACGTGTGTGAGACCTAGAATGCTCGGGCCCCTTTGGCCACTGGGATTTGGACCGGGACCCCCCACGGAGGCCAGCCCTGCAGGCAGCCCAGTCTCCACCTTCCCCCATCCCAGGGGCCTCTTCTTCCTCATTCTGTTATGAAGGCCCCACCCTGCCTGCAGCCTGCCCACAGGGTACCCGGGAGTGGGGTCAGAGGCTGCTTCTGGACCACAGGTCACATCTCCAAACACAATTTCCTCCGAGGCTTTGAGCTCTCTGCACAAATGTACATGGCGAGAGGCCACAAGGGCGCCTTCTCAGTCTGCTGTCTTCCTTTGCCATCTCTCTCTTTCTCTGTTTCTGTTTCTCTCTTTCTTGCCTTCAAAGAAACAAGGACCTGATTTTCCAGAGCCACGGGGTCCCGTTCTTCCTCTTGCAGCTCCCCTCAGCAATGGCCTGGGTCCAGCCTGGGCCTGACCCTTCTCACCGTGCAATCATCATGCTGGGTAATTACCAGGACTTGATGTTCCGCGCGTGCATACCAAGAACAACCACAAAGCACTGCGACACGACTTTGCTCAAAGGACGTCTGGAGCTCATCTCTGGAACTTTCCATCGGAGCCTAGGACACAGTCCTTAATATTTTCACTGGTGAAAAGTCCTTATCCTTTGAGACTGGCATTGGTGCTTTGAGACCATCCAAAAGCCATGGAGAAACAAGCTCGAGAGTAAAGACAAATGCCAGGCTGTGGTGGCACTGATTAAATTGACCAAAGCTGAGGTGAGGGTCAGCATTGAGCAGGATGTCCTCATGGGGTTCAACCAGCTGGCTCTGAAACATATTTTCAAATGGCTGACATGTAGTACCGTATTCATACTTCACCTCACCTGGGTGTTCCCAGGTACCATCAGTCTGTGGAGGTGACTTGGGTCCCATTAAAAATACTAACCCCGTGTCACTCATTCTTACTCCTACTTGCTCCTCAAAAATCTCGGCTTCTTGCCAAGTCTCTCTTCTACTCTCAAGAACTTTCTGGAAGGCACCATGCGCCATGAGTAAGCCCATCCCCACTAGTCCCTGACATCATTTCTCATACCCTGAAGACTTCATAGGCCCAGATGAGGTTGGTTTTTACCTAGTGAAGAATGATTTCTGTTATTTGTACTCTGTTTTTTAGGAGCCCCCCCCAAACACAGCTTCTTGGGCTCCAACATATTGCCAAGTTTTTAGTGAAACTATAGATTTCCCCCTTCCCTAAGACCCATGTGGGCAACTCTGGGACTGTACTGCTGTCAAAGTCAGGAGACTTACACTCCTCAGTGTAAGTATAGAGATACCCTTCCGAAGACTAAAGCTCTGAGATTGGACCTGGTCTGTCTTCCCCAGCAGCCTCTGACCTCGGGATGAGTCTTTCCCACCCTCCTAGGAGCTCCCCCGTTCTCCCATGTATCTGCATCCATCAGAGAGCTCTGGCTCAGAGTCAACCTGGGGCACTGAGATGGGCAGAGCCACAGAAAAGCAGGGCCTGCTGTACTGTGATGGCAGGAGGGACCTAACGTCCAGCTCTCAGAGAGGCCACCTGCCCCAGACAATCAATGACTCCATTGAATGAGAGGCTGGGCAGAGGAGTACATGCCAAGTTTCCATGAACATGTCCATCTGAGACACCAAGACACCATAAAGAGATAAGGAACAAAGGACTGATATCTCTTCTGTGGAAGAAAGCACTTCTGAGCTCATGGGTCACACTGCTTGGTGAGGGCAGGCCCAGGGGTTCCCAGGCCATTGAAGGAAAGTGCAGGATCACTTGCCTGGGGGTCAACATGAAGGAACGGGGCCTGATGTGCCCACTGGCTTGCTTTGTACTTTATCTCAGTTCTCACTGCCCACTCTGCCGTGGTGGGGGCTGAGTCAGGAAGCAACTGGTTCCCAGCTTGGACAGAACCATGTTAGGAATGTGGTACCTTTAATAAACCTGTTTGGCATAACTTTTTCCTGTCTCCTTTTCACCTATTTGCTTGGAGTTGGGAGGGAGGCTCAGTCTCACAAATGAGCTTCTCCTATAAAAGACCTCCATTTGTGCTTAACGCAGACTCAGAAGCCCAGGGAATTTTTATATATATTACAGAGAGAGGCAAGCATCCATTCTGCCTGTTTCCATTTACACAGACTGGCAATTAATGTGTTTGGTTCAAAAGCCTTCAAACATTTGTACATCTATTTGCACGTTTAAATGGCTCTGTATAACAGTCAAGCAGGTGGTTAACTATATGTATATTAAATTCATAGAGAAACTGGTAATTTTCAATTATAATTGTCAGTTCACAGTTTACATGATAAGAATTTTTTGAATAGACCCATTAGCTGATTTAGTTAGCCGGGGTTTTTATAAATCATGGTTTATTTGCTTATTCTACTTATAAAGGAGGAATTTTCAGTGTTCTCACATGAATCAATAAATATTTACTTTGGTCTTTACTCTGCCCAAATGCCAAGTTTGACAATGGATGAAATATCATCGGGCTTTCTTAAACAGCTGTTTGAATGCGGCTGTTTTATTAGTTGTTTTGTTTAGTATTATTACTCAGATAATGGTTTAAAAGTTTTATTCATTTGCTATTAATTTGTTTTTTATAAATAAAGTCAAAATAGGGCCGAATCGCAGTTCCCTGTAATTTTACAACATATTGTACTTTCCTGGTAATATGTTTTGACAATAGAAACTTCCAAGCCAATGAAAAGCTGTCCAATTTTTCTAAATGATATCCTTTAAAGCAAAACTCTGAAATATATAGCACTGACTGGTGCCTAATAAAATTTGATGATTTTGTCACCATGGATAATATTTCTCTTTCCTAGGCAACAGAAATAATTTAAAAGCCTCTCATTTGGCTTTTACAGCACAAAAGGCAATGTAAGATACTACTTCAGCGATGGGAAGCTCAGTGCCACTCAGAAATACTTTCAACTTTCCCAACCCTTGTCCTTCCCTCGAGTCTGTTCCCGAATTCTTCCTTTAAAGGCATGATTAGGTAGGAACATCTAGGCCCCTAAGGCATGAAGAGGGGACTGTGGATGATTCTCAAGAGAACCCCATGGACTCCTAATTCACAATATCTGTAATTGGGTACAGCTACCATCCTTTCTGCTGAGCTCAATTCTAGCCACCTGAGCATGAACCCCTCAAACAATGCAAGAAACAGGAGGCCCTCAACTTGTTTCCCCTGGGTCCAACCAGGGAATTTTTGCATTAAACATAAGGGCTGTATGAGTGGACATGGCCAGTCTTAACTACGATGACTGATACCTTCAGGATGGGCACTCAGAGGCAAGACTCAGAGAAGAACCTCTCTGAGTTACTCCGCTTACGGATGAATGGATAATGAAAGAAAACAATAAAAGGAAGTATGTTATCTCAGACACCTGCAAAATATCACAAACCATTTTAATAACCATTTTAATAATATTACACCCATAAGAAGCTGCCACATATTTTTGAACAAACATAAACTTGCTATTCTCTTTCAAAAGTAATCTTCTAATGGTTCTCTCCTGTCAGCCCATGAATTAAACTTCATTGTCAGAGACATAAAGGTTGACTGTGAGTTAGCGTCATTACCTACTCCACTTGCAAAGGTTTGAGAAGTGGTCAAAAGGGATTCTCTCTTCTCTTGAGTGAGTCCATTGAGGTTATCAAGTGGGACATTGTAGAGAAAAGTACGATTCTCAAAATATGTATTTATAGGTAATTGAAGAACATTCCCTGGAAAGACAAATAAGAGCTTGTTCTTTAACAGAAGAAAACAAATCAAGTCAGAGAATTTTCTACGAGAGAGGCAACCTCCAACAGAATCAGAGACTGGGCTTTCATTCGTGGATCCCCAAATATACAACCTGAGACATGTCATTCAATTTCTCTGGGCCTTAGTCTCCTGATCTGAACAATGGAAATAATAATACAATCTCAGTGATTGTTTAGAGAAATAATGCATAGCATCCACAATGTATAGATCCCATTGAAATATGGAGCCATAATGTCTGTTCAATAAACCTTAGATGAATCTGGGAACGATTATGTCATTCATTCATTTCTTCAGTGATGAGATGAGTTAAAATTGATGCCAGGGAGACTGAACATCCAGATCCTTCTTCTTCTCTTCCCTGAGCTGCCCCTACTACCCAGTAATCTCAAGACTAACCCTCTATTCTTCTCCTATAGCACTTCTGGAGGGGCTAGTGTAGCCACCATGTAGGATCCTGGTGGCCACCTTCTACCAAGCACCCAGAGCACTACCAGTCAGAAGAGAAGTGGGATGTGGGGGAGGACCTTGGGGAGAGCTGTTTTCCATGTTTCTATAAAAGACTTCAGCACTCAACACTGAAGGTCAAGGCATTATCAGCAGGTGACATGCTATCAGTGTTGGGTAGAAAATGAGAAAAAGAATAACACAACTGTCATCTTACATGTAGACGCAGCAAAAAATAAAGCTTTTCAAATATGTTCTTGAGGCACCTGGGTGTCTCAGTCAGTTAAGTGTCTGACTTCCGCTCAGGTCATGATCTCACTGTTCGTGGGTTGAAGCCCCATATGGGCTTTGTGCTGATAGCTAGCTTAGAGCCTGGAGCTTATCTTCAGATTCTGTATCTCCCTCTCTCTCTGACCCTCTCCTGCTCACACTGTCTCTATCTCTCTCTCTCAAAATTAAATAAAACATTAAAAAAAATGTTCTCAATAACGTATTGAGATTTTTTAAGATCACTGCAAGTATGATTCTGTATACGTTAAAAAGCCCTCAACTCATTCTTTTTCAGCTTACTGTTGTAAACTTCAGGAAATAAACATCTGGGCATAGGTCAAGTCTTTGGGCAGATTGGTGCTTGGCAAACCTGAATTTCCGTTCAGCAATTCACCGTGTCAGTCATGAAAATTTTTACATTATTTTTCATTTTTAAAACCACACAGTGTTTCTGGTTTAGGAAAGAAGAATAAAGCAAAAACACTCCTACTCATCATCCAGTTTCTCACAACCCACATTTCACTTTATCCAATATAGATGCTTCTACATATAGAAACCTAACAGATTAGATAAAATCAAAGATCCTGTTGTAGGTCTTTGATGCCTTCCCCTCAATCCTTCCTAAAGACCATGGTACCAATGTGTGTGACTCTATCTTGTTCATGTTTTTGTAATTCAACTCTGTCACCCCCTCCAGAAACAATACAGGGTGTGTATGTGTGTGTGTATGCTGATGCTATACATTAGTGCTGTCACACTTTTCTACACTTTTGTCCATTCTTTAACATTCTTTGATTTATCCATGTTGACACATGTAGATCAGCTCCGCTGTGTCTGTATTTCATGTCTGTATTTCATGGTAGGAATATACCATGATCAGTTTGAAACATGTATCTTTTAAGACTCCTTGTCTCCTATAGCCTCACCAATACTTAATACTTGTCCAGTTTTCATTTTCTGAGGTGATTTCCCATTATTTTAGTGCTCATTTCCACAGCTATGAGTGAGGTCCAGCAACATTTCTAATGCTTATCACCATTTGGGTTTTATCTTCTGTGAAATCTCCTATTCCTACTATTTGCCCATTTCTATTAACTATGTCTTTTTTCTTATTGATTCGATGAAAACCCAACTTTAACATTTGAGTAGAAGGTAGATGTACAAGAACAGGAATTAAGACATCTAGTCAGAGGAGATTTCATGAGTAGATTATCAACCCATTTTTTGAGCAAACCATTTTTGCATTTATCTCATTTTAGCCTAAAGACAATTCTGCAAAGTGATTACTATCATCACCTTTTCATACACAAGGAACCCGAGGCTCAGAGAACTTAGGAAATTGTGTAAGGTCCTCAAAGCCAGCTCCATGTAAAACCCAGTTTTCATGATCTGCAAAGCCTTTACTCTTTACATCCCACTAAACCACCTCCCAGGAACTCACAATTTCAAGCGGGAGTGAGATGCATGTGACAGTAACAGGCCTGTTGGTAGAGCCAAAGTCCCACCTACTGCCTGGGCACAGGGAAGCTACAGCTGGAAAGAGGTAGGCCAGTCAGAGAGCAAGGGGCTAGCGCCATCCTGAGCAGAATGGACCGGTGGCACACAGGGAGCTCAGCCCTCTGGAGAACAAAGGCAACCTATTTGTCGGAGCGGGAAAGCCTGAGAGAGTTTTAACAGTCTGTCCTTGTGAGGAGCTAAGCAGAAAAACAAGAGCAACTGCTCTTTTGCTTGAGAAAATGAAAGTTTAGCAACGGAAAAGCACAGAGCTGAGGAACACTATTGCTCAGATGAGAAAGCCAGCAGAACCTGACCCTCTCAATAAATATTTGTTGAATGAGTGTATAAACGAAGGCAGAAAAGAAGAAAAATATATGCACAACACGGATAAGTGGCCCAGGGAAGGTCACTTTAACAGAGAGGGCAAACAGATAAGGTTAGTATTGTTTTCTTTCAGGACTCTTTTCTTTGTCTTGGCTGTTTACATTTTTATACTTGCACAGTAGAAAGGGGTCAAAGGGCCCTAACCTTCATTTTCCTTCTATTACCCATTTGGGCCTCTTCCCATTTATCTTCAGCACATTAAACAGTTCTACGCACTATGTCCTGGCAGAGGTCTTCCACGAGGACATAGAAGGTACTGGACAGATGATTGAAACAAATCAATCCATCCAAGAGGGAAGGATATCAAGGCCTAGAGAGGTCCAGGGAATTTGCCCAAGGTCACAGAGCACAACCTCCTCTCTGGCCATTTTCTACTGCTAATCCCAGAGTTTACCTTTAGGTTTTCTGGAGTTGAAATAGACTGAATGTCCATAGATTGAGAAAAAGAAGCAAATGTGCATCAGTGTCTCTCAGATCTTGGGCACAGATCCTTTCTAAAAGATGCCTCTCTGGAATATGTAACTGAGAAGTGATGGTAGTGTTGCACGGGGTAGAGAACTGGCCTGATTCAAGTAGAGGAAGCATATAATAATCCTTCACGTCTATTCAAGAGTTAGGAGGTGACAAAGCCTTTTGAATCCTTTGTCTCTACTGGCCCCCACACAGTGTCCCAAGGATACCCTTTCCTTTTATACAAGAAGCCCAGGATGCCCAAAGATACTGAATGTCTGTCCCTTAGACAATGGACCAAAATTTACACCCAACTGTTACGATTCCAGCTAAGTTCCTCCCAACATCACATCAGGTGGGAAGACAGATATGCAAATAGGCTGCCCTAGTCATATTCACTGAATGCAATGGACATTCGCTTGTTTATTCATTCACTCAATCTGCTCCATTGAGCGACTCCTGTGTGCCAGACAGTGTACTAAGCATGTGGAGGTACCTACTATTATGAAGCTTAATGATTTTGATGTTTTTCAGTCTTTTTATATAAACAAGATACAAGACACTTGAACATAAATCTCTCCAAGGTAGCTAAATCGCCACCATTGACAACACACCTGATCGCCCAGAGAACACCAAAATATGTTTCCTAAGACCTACGATCTTAAGAAAAAGCCACCACTTGTTAGTCAAATCATCCATATGACCAATCATGCAGCACTTTGGAGTTTGTTAACATAAAATGCAAATGTACTTGAAGGAGTAAAACATAACACTACTATCAACTCTTACCATGCCATCAGTGGTTCTAGCTATTGTTCAAACTTGATCATCACAATTCCCTGGGGTATATGTTAGAAGGAGAGATTCTTAGATGCCCATGAGTCCTCTGACTCAGTCCTGCCAAAAGAAGGTCTCTGGCAAGACCAGGAACTTAAAGAAACTCTGCCTTAGACCACTTCTGGTCAATGTAGAAAAAAAACTCTAGCCATTGAACTCAGACTTTACAGTTTTGAGGACTACTTGGAAGGAAAATACCAACTGGTGGTCAAAGTGTTTAAGTCAGCAGGGCGAGTCATCTATTCAAGGTAAGACAAAGTAAGACATGAGGAGTAGGGGAGGGCTGGTGAATGGGGTGAGACAGAGAAAAGGTGCACTCAGATGAGGACTTAGGGTCAAAGAGGTCAGGAGATCAGTTCTGGGACACGTAGCTCAGCTTGGTCCACGGCCAGCCTTTCCCAAGGCCGTCTGTGTGTTCACTGGCACAATGCAAGCCACTTGGATCAAGCCCATCTGGCCTTGACCTTCTCATAAACAGCAAGACTTGCTTAATACCAACAGTAGGCAATAAGGAACTGGGTCATCCCTTATAATAATACATGGGCCGCCATTCAGTGCTTGCCAGGAAACGCAAGCCCGTCTGTGGCTTTCTCACATAAGCCTGTTCCTGTTCTGGCAACAGAGAGAAGTGGTCAGAAGGTGTCCATCATCTTCAAGATCCCTTGCTCGCTTCTTGACTGAGGAAGTTATCAAAAGTCTCCCTTGTTTCAGCCCTGAAACACCCTTTTAAGTTTCAGTAACACTCCATGCTTATCATCCAGGAGCTGTAGCTGATGTAAGATTTCCCAGGCTTGGCAACCATGAGAAATCAATAAAATTGGAGTTTGTCTTATTTTAGGGACAAAAGCAGGGGATGACTCCAATTAATCAACTTTTATATATATATATACACATATATATATATATACCTGTTATCTGTAAGGCTAGGTAAGAACTTGGAATATGGAAGGAGGGGGGAAATCTGTTCATGGAGCCCCAAAACACCCAATTCACCATCCTTTACATTAAGTCATGTACAAATTATAGCTGATCCTTCAATAATGTGGGCTGGAACTGTGCAGGTCCACTTGTACATGGACTTGTCTTAATAAATACAATACACTGCCATAAATATATTTCCTCTTCCTTAGGATTTTCTTAACAACATTTTTGTTTCTCTAGCTTACTTTACTGTAAGAATACAATACATAATACCTATAACATAAAAATATGTGTGAACCGACTATTTATGTAATCAGTAAGGTCAACAGCAGGCTATTAGTAGTTAAGTTTTGGGGGCATCAACACGATACACAGACATTCTACTGCCCCCAACTCCCATGTTGTTGTTCAAGGGTCAACTGTACGTCCATACAAAGAATCTCACTTAACTCTCAGAGTGATACGATGAAGTAGAAATGGTTGTGCCCAATTCACAGAAGAGAAAACTGAGATTCAGAGTGATTCCATGACTAGGATGAGAGGTGAGGCCCTGATTTACACTCAAGTTTGATATTCTGATGCCAAAGAAAGAGATACACCATGTAGCATAACTTGTAAGATTTCTCAGAAAAACTAATGATGGTGTACTAATAAGAGGTATCTCCCAACTAGATAGTGAAAATAGGAAACTTTCCTTAATCATCTTTGCCTCCTTCGAGCCTGGCATTAAGGAAATGTTTGTTGAATGAATGAATGATTTAGCATAAGTTCAAACTTTAAATGACCGCAGCCCTGGGTGAGCTCTAAAAGCCATTCCTATGTTTCAAGGCTTTTGATTCTTTTAGAGAATCTCTTCTAAGGGCTCTAATCCCACCTGATCATTTGCCATCAGGGCTAAGACCCAGAGAACCCTCCTCTGGGCTTTTCCCAAATGCATTCCAGTTCAACAATATCTAATTTTTCAAAACACCATCCACTGCATTTCAAAGGTATGTCCCTTGAGATGTAAACAGATAACTAAGTGAAGCCACCAGAATGTCCAAGAACAATGGCATTGACAGGCAGACAATGAGATGAGTCACTGGGCTATGGGGTGATGTCTGGGCACCTTTGTCATATCACCAGGGCCCAGGTGGGTGGTGGTTATGTGTACCTGAGAGGTGGCTGCAAGGCACCACCTCAGCTTGCCTCCAGCAAATGCCTTCCCGTGGGATGGGTCCATACAGCTGCTTCTGGGTGTGAAACCTGGAGAGAGAGAGAGACATCATTTCAGTTCCTCCTTCCCTCCCTCAGTGGCTTACCAAGGCCATCCATGGAGGAAGACAAGCTGTTCATAGGTGTCTCCTTCTTTCGGGACCCAACAGCTGCGGCGGGACACCTGGGCTTGCGCCTTAGTTCTGCTAATTTCCAGCTTTATCACTTCTGGCCATTGGTATCATTTTTTTCTGAGCCTCAGCGTCCATGGGTGTGGAAAATAGAAAGATCTTAATGCTACTGTTCCCACTGGGCAGTCATGGAATTTAAAGGAAAGACTCCAACACTGCCCTGCACGTTATAAACTTTTGACAAATATCAGTTATTATTATTATGGTATTTTTCACTCTTAAAGCCATTTTATTTTATTTTATTTTGTTTTGTTTTATGTATTTTTTTTTAATTTGAGAGAGAAAGTGAAAGAGTAAGCTAGCAGGGAAGAGAGGCAGAGAAAGAGAGAGAGAGCATCCCAAGCAAGCTCCACGCTCAGCACGGAGCCTGATGTGGGGCCCCATCCCACCACTCTGGAATCATGACCTGAGCCAAAATCAAGAGTCAGGTGCTCAACTAACTGAGCCACCCACGTGTTCCAAATCCATTTTTCAATCAAATGGATTGTCTGGCAAAGATTTGTTGCTTATCACTAAGACAACATCAACTAGTGTGTGTGTGAGACATTTTTGCCCTTCACAGGCTCACAAGTCCTGGTGATCTCTGACCACTCCCTCAGATAGCACCTCTCACTGTAGACAAGCCAAATCACAGAGAGGTGGCACCATCCAGAATCAGACAGGGAGACGCCAGGATTAGAGTTCAGATTTCCTCGTTCCTCACCAATGCTTGCTTCATTATATATATCATTTTCTCCTCTCCTGGCTCATGCTTTCTTTAGTGTCCAAGTAAATACCTCTCTGGAACCGAAAACTGCTGTTGCTAGCAATGGAAACTGTTACAGAAAAATTTACATAGTTCTTCAACCTTGCATTGAAAGAATTCTCTTACACTTGGGGCGCATGGGTGGCTCAATCGTTTAAGCATCCGACTCCATCTTGGCTCAGATCATGACCTTGGAGTTCATAAGGTAGAGCGCCATGTCAGGTTCTGTGCCAACAGCTCAGACAGACCCTGCTTAGGATTTTCTTTCTCCTCTCTCTCTGCCCTTTCTCTACTCCCACACACAATCTCTCTCTCTCTCTCTTTCTCTCTCTCTCTTTCTCTCTCTCTCTCTCTCAAAATGAATAAACTTTAAAAAAATGGTTTTTTAATTCTCTTACTCTTAACATCTAAGAAGGAAACTCTTCTCAAAAGTTCGGCATAGATTTCAAGCAAAGCTTAAGGGGAAAAAAAAGGTATTTTCAGTAAGGTCTGAAGCTAGAAAATGTTCATCTCGGATTCCATTGTTTAGTGAGATTCTAATCCAATGTTTAGACCAAAGAGCCTTGGGAGTGATGACATTATTGGGAGATAAAATTCCTCTGTAGAGATCTTTCACTGAGATGAACGTATGCATTAGAATGTAAGCCTTAGAACTTTTAGATACTACACCCCCTTTCTCAAACCGCAGCATATTGGGAACACCGCCAACCTACAGAGAGGACCCTTAGTTACAGACCTCAGGACCTGGAGGTCCTCTGTCCTTGTATGAAGGTCATGTCTTCAGGAAGACAGAGCTATGTCTGGCTTTTCACTGCAGCATTTCCACAGCCTAAAGCAGTATCTATCAGATAGATGGCGGCTGGAAGAAAATACTTGCTGCTGTTATTGGTGCTTAGAGGCAAGGTTTTGGATCCAGGACATCTATTAGACTTCTGATTTCTTGATAGAGTTTAGCAGGTCAACAAAAACAACAATAGCAACAACGAAACCATCAAGAAAAACCTAGGCTACCAAGACTGGGCTTTGTCCTCTATTTGCTCTGCTGCCGAGTTTGTTTTCCTGATGCCTTCACCCATCCTGGAGCGTCACTGTTTGGGTGTGCCTCTCCTGCCTATTTCTGGGTATCGCGCTATTTCTAGGAATTCGCACAATAAGCAGATTTTGGAAGAACGCCAGCCTGTTCCCAGACGTCCCTTTCTCTGCTTGTTTTTCAGAATTCAGGTCAGTTGCTATCTGCAGGTCTTCCCATTGCCTCTTACTGGCTTTCAGCTTTGGTTTTCTCCACGGGACACAGCACAGACATTGTAACTGGGCCACCCTGGGGCTTAAGTCGCTTCTTGTCTCATTGTGGAAGGTGACCAGTTTGACTTTCACAGCAAAAGGGTGTGGAGTCAGGAAACCTGCACCAAGTTCCCGAGGATCTAATCTTTGGGAAGAGGTTAAGTCTTTAACAGAGAAAACAAAGCACAACTCAATGGCAGACGATAAAACAGTGTTTATGTTAAAAACAGCTACCATATGTTTGCACGTATAAGAGGATTAGGAGGAACTTAATGGAGGACCATGGGGGAGAAGAAGGGGGGAAAATAGTGGGGGAGAGGGAGGGAGGCAAACCATGAGAGACTCTTGAAAGCTGAGAACAAACTGAGGACTGATTGGGGGGGGAAGGGGGGTGATGGGCATGGAGGAGGGCACTTGCGGGGATGAGCACTGGGTGTTATATGGAAACCAACTTGACAACAAATTATTAAAAAAAATAAGTAAAGGAGGCTGCACTGTGGACTCATTCCCAGCCTTTCATTATGAGAATCACTTTGCAAAGTTAACAACATTTTACAACCCCTCAGTTAACAGTGGTCCAACTCTTCACAGTTGTCCTTTGGGAGAAAAAGAGACCAAAAGCTCCCCTGTTCTCAGCAACAAACAAAACTGTCTTTGAAAATCTAAAAACAGAACAAGAAAGTATAAAAGAGAAAATTGTTCACATTTACACATCCAGAATAAAATGTCAATATCTTGGCAAAAAAAAGAAAGAAAGAAAAAGAAACAAATTCCAATAAAAAACAAATCTGTTGGTGTCACAGTATTCACAGAAAAAAAAAAAAAAAAGAAAGAAAAAGATGATCCTGTGGTCTAGGTGGCAAAGCCAAGCCTCTCAGATCCAGATCTCAGATGCGATGGAAGACACGGTGTGGAAGAAATGAATGCGGGTGTCTAGATACTTAAAAAGTGACCTTGTTTCCAAGCTTTCTGATAATGTCGTTCTGGTTTCACAATCTCCCATCTCACTGCCCCAACCCCGCCACGTCTACCTGGAGGCTGCATGTCTTGGCACACGGTGATTCCACCAGCTTCTGGAGCCCAGTTACTCAATCGGAAATATTTACTGAGTACCTTGTACATGCCAGGGACTGTTCTAGTTACTGTAGAGACAAAAACAACAGTGGAGTTTGTGACTCCTTCCAATAATAAACAAGTGAGCAAATAAATAAATGAAGGCAGGCAAACGATAGGTGGTAATTAAAATACACAGGAGGATGGGAGAGACGGTGGCCCTTTGGGGGTGGTGTCATTTAGATGAGGACCAGGGAAGGCCTCTGTAAAAGGATGGCATGTCAGGAATGATGATGAACCAGCCATGGGAGGGCTTGCTGGGTGAGTATTCCTGGCAAAGCAGGTGCAAAGTTCTTGAGATGGGAAAGAACTTGGTGGAGAACAGTGGGCAAGAAGAAATGGGGAACAGAAGGGAGGCGCCCAGAGAGAAGCAGGAAGGCCATCAGGAGAGCAGTTTTTCCCCTGGACACAGGTAGGGCCCTACATTCCTCTAACTCAGGTCAGCTTACAGAATTTCTGCTGTGAAGGTGATTCCGACATATCAGAGGACATGACTCGCCAGCGAGGTCTCAGTGAAAGACGAAGATCAAAAGAAAATGAAGTACAAGGATTTCTAAGTGTCTTTTTGTGGCCCATGGAAAATAAAAATTATCTGAACCCCTTAGGGGTGCCTGGGTGGCTCAGTCAGTTAAGTGCCCGACTTCGGCTCCCGTCATGATCTCACAGTTCACGAGCTGGTGCCCCACATCAGGCTCCGTGCTGACAGCTTAGAGCCTGGATCCTGTTTCATATTCTGTGTCTCCCCTTTTCTCGGCCCCTCCCCTGCTCATGCTCTCTCTCTTTCTCTCTCTCTCAAAACTAAATAAACATTAAAATTGTTTTTAATTGTTTGAACCCTCTTTAAATAGTAACACCCCTCTTTAAATCTGATGAATCTTCACATTCTGGAGAGTTCCTACATCTGGGTCTCTTACTAAAGCTAGTGGGATATAAAGCTGGGTCTGGAATAAAAGAACTTGTCTTTGTTTGTGCTCCTTTAAAGTGGCAGGATAATGTCATAGGAGAAGCATGAACTTGGCCATGCTGGGCTCTTTAATTGCTGTGTGACTCTGTACAAATTACTTAACCTCTCTGAGCTTGGTTCTTCTCCCTGTCTGTAGAATCTTCACACGGTTTGGTGAGGATTAAATGAGATAGTAGTGGAGGCTCAGCTGACATTAGTTTGGCTCCTCCCACCTTCCTCCCTCACCATATAGACAACAGGAGAAGGAAGTTCAAGAGAAAACATGCTATTTAGTAAACAGAAGAAAAAGTGAAAATAAGGGCGGCGAGGAAGACCTGGAAGATGATTGCTTTGGTCAATAGCAAGTTCCGCCCTTCCCACCTCCGCCCTTCCCTGAGCTGTAGAGCCAGGCAGGTGAGTGAAACACCTCCCTTGTCCCGCCTCGGCCAGAGCAGGCTGCTCCTCCGTGATACGCTGACGGCTCCGTGTACACCAAAAAGTCTTACTATCGCTCTTCCTTGGCTAAGACAAAGAAGAATTAAAGCTGATTTTTTTTTTTAATGAACTCCGTGGAACACAGTGTGGAGGGCGCTGTGGCCTTCAGCGATTAAACCGTTTCTGCAGGCCCACGGACCCTGTTGACAGTTTTGCAACCCTCTCCCGGAATTCTCTTCAGGGCCAGATTATAATCTGCACAGGAGAACCAACCGTGATGACTTTCAGCAGAAGCTGCTTTCTGACCCCCGCAGCGTTACTCAGTTTGAGGACCTGATTCGGCTCCGCACAGGGACTGGCGGTTTCTGAAAGCTCAAGTTTAAGAATTTGCGGGGGTGTGAGTTACCTGGCTGCGGGGCTTTCTGGGAATTCCCCCAAATGCTCTGAGCCCTCGCCGCAGGGCTGGAGAGCCCGGGAACTTCCCATCCCATCTTCGGGGAAAGAGGCCAGTTCCAAGCGCCTGGAGCCCCGTGGGCAGGACTGGTGATCACTTTTGGGCCGTGACACACACACCGTTTGCTGCAACTTCAAAGCCAGTTTCTGCCGTCCCCCAAACGACCCACCATTGGTTTCCACGTAGCCTGTTCACTCTGGGAAGTAGAAGGGAATTTAATGGGCAATCGCTCTGCCTGTTGGACTAAATAAGACAGCACAATTACACCCAGCCCGGGGCCACCCTGGGAAAAGCAGACACACAGACTCGTTGCTCTTAATGAAACCCCAAGGGAGGCGTCTGGGAAACTCCCTAGAAAGGAGTGCTCCAGCAGGAAGTGGCTTCTTAGTATTTTGTTATGGCAGAAAATGCCTCTCTAATTTAAAGCTTCCTTACTCTTGGTAAAAACAGTCTTTAAACAAAATCATAAGAGAGGGAGAAATGTTAAGTACCAGCTACTCTAAATCACATGTTTGGGTTAAGGACTAAATTCTTTCTTTCTCAATGAAGTCCCAATGGAGGAAAGCCACAAATGGCATTTGCCAGGTTGAGCCCAACTCATCTCCGTGTTTAAAAAAAACAATCTCATAGTGTGCTCTCACAGACCACAGACACATGATGCACACATTTGGCACTGTGTGCGTGAGCATGTTCACATGGCTGGGCTGGGTTCCAAAGGGTCATTCATGTTTGAGGCTGTGGATTTAAAAATCCACACTGAGTCTAGTCCCCCACCTGAATGGAGAAGAAACGGAGCAGCACTTTCCTTTGGCTCTTTCCTGGAATACCCAGTATGAGCACAAAGAAAATCGGAACAAATGATCCAAACCGATAGTGCATTGGTTTATTCCAACCAACTCCTATTATTACCCGGCGTAAGAACATCCATTATTTCTAGAACTCCACAAAGTTCCATTAAGAGGATTCACTTCTGCTGAAAACACCCACCACTCCTGCTCTCCTGTCTGACCCTCCTCTCCCAGCTAATGATCTTTTACTCAAAGACTAAAGAAACTTCCAGATGAGACAGTCACACACACCTCTGCATGTAAGAGCCACTTAGGAGATTAACCTCGTGCCCAGTCACTCTGACCTATGACAGTCTTCACCTCTTTCCTACAACAAAGGAGCCAAGGGAAATGAAACCAATTCTCTTATTTTGCTAAAGGGCTAGTCATGAGGAAGTACCAACCCCCATCCTTTGTGGTCAAGGAGTTGGGTTGGGTTGGGTTGGATTGCCAAAAATAAAAACGGATGTGTGCGTGTATGCACGTGTGTGCATGTACATTCATGTGTGAGAGTCATGAGGGCACAGGCATGACTTTCTTATGACTTTCCAGAGCATTCTTCGGGCCAATAGTGGGGGGCTTGCTGTTCACTTGGAGAAACAGTATAATGTCCTCTTCCTAATGACGTCTGCACACCCAGAAGTCACTGGGTGCACCACCATCCCTCACTTTCCATCAGCCAGAAAGCACAAGATGGGAGAAAGGGGCAGTGAGGAGTAATCAGAGGGACAAAGGCTCCCTACTGCAATTTCCCTCACTCAGGCACAATCTCTGAATGATTTTTACTGCTGCCCACACTCAAAGTCTGTTCACTGTGGCCCAGGGGAAGCTCTGGAAGGCTCTGTGTCTCCTGCACTGGGCGTGTGCAGCAGTAAGTCACATCAAGTGGCCCCTTATGGCCAGGAGACACCAGCATACCACAGAGCATATGAATAGAGCAACAGAGAACCATCTGTCAATGACCAGGCAGCTAGAGGAAACAAAGATCAAGTATTTCGCTCACACTCTCAAAAGACCAGAAAGTTACTCTCCTTTAGCCATGCTCAGCACAGGTGTGGTGTTCCAGAGGGAAATTAAACCTAGACCCCCACTTGACTTCATCATGAGGTCAAAGGCTGTGCACGCTGTAGGGAGAGATTTGTTGACAAGAACGCAATCAGAAGGTACAATCAGAGCCATGGTAGTCAGAAACCAGTTTAGTTCAACAAGCCTTCCCTGAATGTCTACTAAGTATCAGGTCCTGTGTTGGATGCCAGGTATGCAGAATTCATTAAGCCGAGGGTCCTGCCCAAGAGGATTTCACAGTTTCATCCAGAGCACAGGCGTGAGCACATAATCTGGGGATCGGGGCTAACATAAAACAATACTGGACTGACACTGGTGTTTAGGGAAAGCTTCCTGCAGAGTGTCACGCCTGACTTCATCCCTGAATGGTGAGTCAGGGCTGTCCTGGTGATGACTAGTGAGAGGAGCATTCTGGGAAGAGGCAGGGTTGTAAATAAAGGTATGAAAACTTGGGAGAAGTACAGGTAGCTTGGTGTTACAGAAGCATAGCAAACACAGGTGGTGAAGAAATACGGAGCCAGTGAGGTAGACAGACAGGTCAGAGCAGAGGCAGGCGTGGTCGGATTTGCAATTTAAGGTGTTGTTGACACTGACTAGTAGCTGGTAGGTTTAAAAGAGGCAAAGGGGAAAGAAGGTCAATTGGGGCACTGTGGGAATATTCTAGGCGATAAATGTAGCAGATCTACTCAGGTCTACCTGGATACAAGCCATGGGCAACGGGGCTTTGAACTGCAGGAATTCACACATAAATTGGGATGTGTTCTAGATTAAGGAATCAAATTAGTGAGGGTACCCATGGCCTTGGGGGAAGACACTACCCAGGCAGCATGATGCATGGCACTCAGTAACCTATAATTGTACAGAATCCAGCCACGTCCATTACTCACCCACAAAGGTTGATTCAACTAGTATGTAGAAGAGAATGATCTGCTCCTAAGTCCTGTTGCTAATGAGCCAACAAAGGCATCATCCATGTCCAAGGTGAGTGGGAGGAGAGTCTATTTTAAACCCAGGGTAAAGGCTAACATAGGGAGAGGGTTCATTGGCTTTCACAAACATAACAATATTTCCATAAAATGAGACGGAGTCAAAGAGCTCTCTGACTGGGTGATTATCAGTTACCTGAAGCATCCTTTTGGAAAAATTATTCTAGAAATTTTTCTCCTTTCTTTCTCCATCTGCCCACCCCCCTCTCATTTTTAGAGGCCCAGTAGTGCCCTGAGGCTCAAAGAGTGATAAGTAACAAGGCTGCTCAAGAGCAAATGTGGTTCCATTGCTCCAAGACATTCTTTTCACCTGGCTTTTCTTTATTTTCGCCTCCCGAAACTGCTCTGAAACACCGTATTGGAAAAACACTCACCGTGTGTTTCTCCTTTACTCACACGGTACCGCACTCAGAACACTTCACTTCTGACACTTCTTGTCACCAAATGAGTGAGGGCCTTCCTAACATGTTGAGCAATTCTCTGTGACACCGGCTGGGAATCCCATAATTCAATTCAGTTCTGACACTGGAGTTAGAGTCAGATCCCACAAGTTAAGGGCTCAATCCCATAAAGATGTCCCTCCCTTCAAGGGTACCTAGGTGGCTCCTTCAGTTAAGGGTCTGGCTCTTGATTTCAGCTCAGGTCATGATCTCTCTATTCATGAGATCGAGCCCCACATCAGGCTCTGCACTGACAGCGTGGAGCCTGTTTGGGATTCTCTCTCTCTCCCTCTTCCTTTGCCTCTGCCCTGCTCGTACTTTCTCTCTCAAAATAAATTTTAAAAAATATAAAATAAACATTAAGATTGTGTCTCCCTTCAGACATAATCACAGTCCTAGGTTGTCAGCTTCTGACCAACGGGCTATAAATCAGGGGTCCCAGACCCCTTCCCTTGGGTTCAGTAATTTGCTGGGATGGCTCACAGAACTCAGGGAAACACTTATGTTTACTAGTTTATTATAAAGCATATAAGAAAGGATACAGATGAACAGCCAGATAGAGAAACTCATAGGGCAAGGTCCAGAAGGGTCCAGAGTTGTAGAAGCTTCTGTTCACATGGGGTTGGGGTAAATGGCACTCCCAGCACATGGGTGAGTTCAAATGACAAGCTCTCCGAGTCCCCTACTTTGGGTATTTTTATGGAGGCTTCATTATGCAGGCATGATTGATCATTAACCCAATCTCCCGTCCCCCTCCTCTTCCCAGAGGATAGCTGGTGGGGCTGACAATTCCAAGCTAAGCTTCTAATCATGGCTTGGTGTTTCTGGTGACCTCATCCTGAAGCTATCCAGGAGCCCACCAAGGGTCACCTCATTAGAACAAAAGACACTCCAATCATCCAGAAAATGCCAAGGGATTTAGGAGCTCCATGCCAAGAACCAGGGAGCAGAGGCCAATATATATATACATATTTTTTCCCCTAATATCTCACAAACCTCCTATAGCATCTTTTAATCTCTGTTCTTACCAGTCAAAGAAAGCCAATTTTCCCCCCAAACCTGGTTTTTTCATTTAGTTTTTATTTTATTTTATTTTTTGGTGAAAAGCAAACATGTAACCAGGAGTAAGCATTAATAGTCTTATCAGCCAGGTCAATAGGACATAAGAACAACTCCATCCTTTGGTCAACTTGGTAAAGAAATGGGCCAATACAACAAGGAGTCTAAGGCACTTTACCTAAAGAAATCCTTTTTTGTTCAGGGAAAACAATGAGAACAAGCACCATACTAGTTGTCTACCTGAGCCAAAAACTTACCTGACTCATCAGTTTAGCTCAATCAAGAGATGCCCTATACACATGGTCCACACCCCCCTGCTTAGCAGGAATGTTCCCTTTGGTCATGATTCTTTAGTAACCTCCCACAGAAGACCAACACGCCTTGACTATGCCGTACAACCAGCACTGTAGAGAGGAGAGCAGTCCCAGGGATTACAGTCATGACAGAGTGGGGAGGGACCAGGTTAGTCACCAAGCATGCTGCCATTTTGAATCCTGAAGAAATCCTCCTGTCACTGTGGCAAAGTCACCATTTCCTGCTTGTTAGCCACATCCCTGCTCTCAGCTGTGCCATTCGTCATTTGGGTGTTGGTGTCAGAGTAAGGAAGTGACAGGAATGATGTCAGACTTATAAGGAATTTGCAAGGATGGACTCTCAAATTTAGGGCCTTGACTAACTTAAAAACTCAGTATAGAATTTGCAAACTCAATCACTCTACTGTATACCTGAAACGAATACTACACTTAATGTTAACTAAGTGGAATTTAAGTAAAATATTCTAAAGGAAAAAAAAATTAAAAAAAAAGAATTTGAAAACTCAAATTTTCTTTCTTTTTTTTTTTTTTGAGCATCTAGTATCTTCTCACTGCTGTGTGGAGGGTTAAAGAATGCAGAGGATAAGAGGCACCATGAAATATCACATCACAGTAATGATAGCTAACATGCTGTGGGATTTCACATGTGTCGCCCATCATGTCGGGGGTTTATATCTATTAACTCATGTAACCCTCATGACAGCTCTACCACAAAGATACTATCATTTTGGCCCATTTTATGGACAAGGAAACTGAGTGATAGAAAAGTTAAGGCACTTGGTTTGTCTGCTGTCCCTGTCATTCACCAGGTATCACCCAGGAAAGGTGCCCCATTATCTGAAGCCTCTATTTTCTCAGGAGGGATAACTGGATAATTCCATTTACCTCATTGGTCTTTCGTCAGGATTAGAGGTTCATGCATGTAAGGGAAATGGCATGGGGGCTGGGACCTCGAAATGGAGCCCTCATTGTATTAGTTAGTTAATGCTACTACCATTTCCAGCTAGCCTGCCCAGCATGCCCAGTTTAATCATTAAGTAGCTAAATTCCAGCTATCACATAGCTGGGCTTCCAACCCGTGCCAGCTCCCCATGGGGTCTGTCCCTTGTGACTTCCCATACAAGCATGTGTGTGAAACCACTGCCTATTTCCAGCATGGCTCAGCTCAGTGATCACGTGGGCGTCTGGTGGTGCCTTAGCATCAGCTCACATGGGGGGATGGACCCCTAAAAAAAACGAAAAATTCCAAAGGCTATATTTTAAGCTGCATTGTCTCCAAACTCAAGCTGTAAATTTGATAACCTTCTTCAGCAGCTGAAGCTGCTCAAAATGACTCCCGTGCCCCCCAAATATAATTCCCTGCCCCCAGAGAGCCTATATTTTAAGTACATGTATGTCTCAAATATTCCCCAAATTTCTTGAGACTCTGTCCAGCCATTTTCATATGATGAGAATAGATTTCATCTGTTTCAGTGTATTAGTTATATAAATATATGATATGATTAGTAAAGAACTATTACAGACTCTACTGACAAAAGTTACTGATGTTTTTAGATCAGGAGGCATATGCAGGACATATTAAGTGATTACTTTTTAAAAGAAAATTTTTTTATGTTTTTGATAGAACACAAGGGATGGGGAGAAGAAGAGAGAGAGATAGAATCAGTACAGAGCCCAATGCAGGGCTGGAACTCACAGACCATGAGATCATGACCTGTACTGAAGGCGGTCGCCCAACCGACCAAGCCGCCCAGGCACTCCATTAAGTGATGACTTTCAACCACACCATTTTGATGAGACCTGGTAGACTTGACCTGAGGTCTGGTACTTGACCAACCTGATTCTCAGGTTCCTCCTCTGTCCAGCGGGAATAGCAACTGTAATTGTGCAGACTTACTGAAGGACTAGTACGTGCACTGTTCTGTACTATTATTCCATAGGCTTTGCACATATTAAATTATTTAATCCTTTCAATATCTCTATCTTATAGCCACAACTATTGTTTCCCATTTCATAGACAGGGATACTGAGGGCTAGATTTTAGAGTTCTGTTAGAGGGGCAGCTAATTTTTGCACCCAGGAGGTCTATACACTTGGTTGCCACATTTTTTTCCATCATATTTAATATCCACCTAGTTGAGGGGCTCAAATGGACCTTTGTATACACTTAAAATATGTCAGGTTTAAAATTAAGGTGTTACATTAACAATATGAAGACATGGGATCGTGCTAATTAAGACCCACAAACTAGAAAATTTTATAATACTTTAAAAATTAAGAATTTATGTTTGAGACATAATTTCTAGTCTCTTTGAGTACCCTGTAACATTTTTCAATAGGGTTAGTAGAGAAGAACAGAGAGCTGGTGACAGAATCCTGCTTAAAAACTCCACAGTGAAGTTTATAAATACCCTACATTAATTTTTCCAGATACAATTACTTAAAAATCTTTTTTCCTCATAGGCATATTTTTCTTCTTATTTTATTTCACTGTAGTTATCTGTACACCACTCTCTTGAAAAGTATCACTCCCCTTATTGTTTGAGCACAACACACTTTGAGAAAAATCAGAAATGAGTATTTTTCCAAGCAATAAATTTTGCAATAAATAAATTAATAAATAAAGGATCAAGTACCTTCAATATAAAAATTAAAAAGTAAACTGAACCCATAGAAAAGTAGCTATTTGGCTTGTCTGCCTGAGAGGGAGCCAGTCTCATTTTGAATTACATTACCTGATTTTCTTCAATACTTTAAAATAAAAATTGTAGGGGCGCCTGGGTGGCTTAGTCGGTTAAGCGTCCGACTTTCGCTTAGGTCATGATCTCACGGTTCGTGGGTTCGAGCCCCGCGTCGGGCTCTGTGCTGCCTGCCAGCTCAGAGCCTGGAGCCTGTTTCAGTCTGTGACTCCCTCTCTCTCTGACCCTCCCCTGCTCACGCTGTCTCTCTTTCTCTCCTAGAAGTAAATAAAACATTTATAAATAAATAAATAAATAAATAAATAAAATAAAATAAAATAAAAATTGTAGATAGAGGCAAATTCAAAGAAGATATATATACACACACACACACACACATACACACACACACACACACACATATATATATATACACATGTATATATAGTACCAAAATATTTCTAATACCTCAATTCTGTCCCTTGAATCATAGCTATTATTCATTTCAATTAAATATAAACACCTGACTTTGGCTCAGGTCATAATCTCAGGGTTCGTGGGTTCAAGCTTGGCATCGGGCTCTGTGCTGACAGCTCAGAGCCTGGAGCCTGTTTCGGATTCTGTGTCTCCCTCACTCTCTGCCCCTCCTCCACTTGTGCTCTGTCTCTCTCTCTCAAAAATAAATAAGCATCAAAAAAAGTTTTTTAAAAATGCATAGACACTTTGTCCTGGAAATTCCATTATAAGTTTTTTTTTAATAGTTCAGCTCTACACATGTAAAATGATGTCTTCCAGGGATATTTGTGGCAGGATTCTTTGTAATAACAAACTATGAAGGACCCTAAAGATGGTCAATCAGTGGGAGGCAGGTGTTATGAATTTATGCAGCAGCTATGCAAGGGAATACTATGTAGTTATTAAAAAGAACAAGGAGGCTTTTATGTACCTAAGTCTGTAATATATATTGTTAGTTCAAAAACCAAGACATGAGGGGCACCTGGGGTGGGGAGGCTCAGTTGGTTAAGCTGACTCTTGATTTTGGCTCAGGTCATGATCTCATGGTTGCTGAGATTGAGCCCCATATCAGGCTCTACACTGACAGCGGGAAGCCTGCTTGGGATTCTACCCCTTTCTCTCTGTCCCTCCCCTCCCTCAACATAAGTAAATAAACATTTAAATAAAAAACACAAGATATGAGACAGTTATAGCATGTGCCATCATTTGTCGTGGGAGTAACATAGGAGTAAAAATAAACTCCCAGCCATGCTGGAAAATGTGAGGTATGTGCCGGCAGTGAGGTATCTCTGGAAATGTAAAGCACAAAGGGGAGGATTGTATACAACGCACAGAAAAGCTGAGGACACAGCCCTGGAAATTCAGGGAGAAGCCCTCCTGCAGACCCTCACGCTAATTCCAACCTCAGGATTCAGGAGGCCATGAGAAGGACGAAGCCCTACATAAGTAATAGGTAATTAATTGAACAGGTATGGAAGAGATGTTCCAACCTCTCATTTTTAGAAAGGCCAATGTAGGTGCCTGTTTAACAATAAGCCACGATTAGGACTTTCTTATCTTGGAGTGCTTATAGGAATTGAATAGAACTTTCTTAACTGGATGAAGGTTATTAATCAGCAAGCTACTGCAAATATCCTATGCACTGATAAGATAACAGAAGCTTACCCACTAATGTGAGAAATGTCACAAATCCCATTATCTGCTCTGCTGTGGAACATTGTACTAAGTCCTGGCCAATATAATAAGTCAAGTTTTAAACAGATAAGTCTTAGATACTTAAAATAGATAAAACCATCCTTAATTACAGATCGGTTATGACTTCTTAAAGAACACTTTTTTGTATTTAGCTAAATTAAGGCACTCTCTTGTTAGAAAGTTCTAACAGGTGTTCAACTGAAAGTCTTGCGCTGTTTCTAAGAAAAGTATTTACACGTGGTGTTGCAGCAAATTAGAAAATATAGTTAGACATCAGTTATTCAATGCACATCTCTTTCTCCTCTTTTTCACATACACAAACATAAGCACAAGCATATTGATGGGTTAAAGATCTGATTATCAAAGCCAAGACCATAAAATTATTGGAATGGAATTTGGATGAATACTTTTACAGGCATCAATTCTCTCATTTTTTACCAGGAAAAAAAAATAGTGGAAGATTGACAATAAAAGTACTGAAAAGTTGTGTACTCTCAAAAATCTAATGAATAAAGTATATGGCAGTGCTCTGGGGACAGGGTAGGGTTACTGGTTGGTTGCAACTGATTAATATCCATATGAGATAAATGGTGATTACAAATCAATAAAATGGTAAACAATCCAGTCGACCGTGGGCAAAGTATATGAGTGGGTGACTCAGAAAAAAGACAAATATTAAATCATTATATTTTGCTCAGCATCACTGGTATCCAGGAAATGTAAATGAAAGCAATAAGGCACTAATATTTTTATCAAATTTTATAAATTAAATACATCTGCCATCAGTAAGGATGTAGGTAATTGGCTCTTTTATAAATTATTGGTAGCAGTATAAAGTAATAGGAGTTCCTTTGGAAAGAAATTTGAAATATTTAAGTGTGTTCAAGTACATACACTGACAAGTAATTCTACTTCTAGAAAGCTAGCCTATATAAACATTCATGTATGTATTGTGAAATATACACAAAATATTTATTATTTGAAAAAGAAAAATGGAAACAACTTAAATGCCCATTAAGAGAATAATTATATAAATTATATTTCATGCATACCATGGGCAAATCCAAAGTTGATGGCATTTTTTTAAGTTTTTAAAAAAAATTCTTCTTTATTTTTGTGAGAGAGAGACAGAGAGCACACAGTAGGGGAAGGGCAGAGAGAAAGGGGGACAGAGGATCTGAAATGGGCTTTGAGCTGACAGCATAGAGCCCAATGTGGGAGTCAAACTCACAAATTGCAAGATCATGACCTGAGCCAAAGTCAGAGGCTCAACTGACTGAGGTGCCCCAAAGTTCATGTTCTTGAACACTACATATACTGCCTCTCATTTTACACTATTATATCCCCAATAATATACCTTCTGAAACAGTACTTAACTTACTCATCAATTAATTCATCCATTCGTTCATCATTTCTTGCCTTATTTTTGTGATCACTCATTTGGGCCAACGAGAAACCATGCATTCTTCTATGCTCTAAAGGATATATATATATATATATATAGTCCTTGCCCTCAAAAGAACTTCAAGTGCATGCATGTTATAAGAACTTAATATCACACCGCTTATTATGTGGAAGTTGTTCCTACTCCAAAATACTAGTTATAAAAAATTTCCACTGGAAACAGCTTTCCTAGAAATTTCCAAATTTCTGCAGGGCATCTGAATTTAAACTCTACTTTTTGCCCTAATTAGCCGTGTAAACTTACACAGGCTGCTAAAAGTCACTGAGTCTTGAGTTCTTCATCTGTGAAATGGAGTGATAATACCAACCTCACAGTATTTGGGGAAGGATTAAGTGATCAGGGAATATGGCATATAAAAGGAATTAAATAAATGTTTGCTGCCTGAAGTGCTCCTGTCAAGGAATTTCTATTTCAAAGAAGTAAGAAGCCAGGCAAAGAAGCAACTTCAGAAATGTGTAAACAATTGCCATGAAAGAGATAAGCACAGGTGGAAGTGACATAAAACATAGTTAGCATGTGGCTGGCTTGGGCAACAACCAACCCGCGTAGGTCCATCAGCAACCAGCAGTGTTGGTCTTGGGCTCTCGAAGCCCTGTGTTGTTTCAGACATCAACCTTTTAGTAGCGGAGTCAAGGGCAGGCACGATGGGGGATGACAGGGGGAGAGACCAGGGCAGTCATGGCTATGGGACATATTCTGGTGCTCTCTTGAGGGGGTTTAGCACAGTGGCTATTTCTAGCAGATGGATAAGTATTCTAATAATTTAACCATTAGAATAAATCATGACTAGCTAATTCCAACACTGTGGGGAAAACAGGAGAGATATTGACCCTGGGTGGAATCAGAGGAAATCCATCATAAAATAAAACTTGTGGATGTAGTGAATGAATTGAAACTGCATCACCAAATTTTCCTCCCCCAAGTCTAACAAGAAGAACAAAAAAGTCAGAAGAAATATCCTGACGTTTTAACCAACAGTAATCAACTGAACGGAAGACTTAAGCTACAAGGTCAAAGTCCAAAACCTGATGGCCAAGGAGGTAAATGGAAAGCATCAGAGACCTACTGTTCCTAATAACCTCCCAGCCCTGGGAACCCATGGGATGAAATGGCTGTGCCCCCCAAATTCTTACTGTGTACCCAGATATTCAAAGAAGAGGATCTCTAAATTTCCTTCATCTGAGAGGGAAGTAGAAATGGCTGCTGGAGGAAAAGGGGGGGAGGAGTGGGCATGGCAGCTACATAAGAGATATTTCCAATGCGAATGAGTCCATGCTTATTCCTACCCAACCCAGATGATGAGTTCTGGGCAAGAATATTCCACAGATATTTAGAGGAAGAGTAGAGTGCAGGCATTCTTTTTAAAAAGAAGAAGAAAAGGAAAAGTAGAAAGTATCCATGGAGCCTTCCCTGCTCTCTGACATTTTCTCAGGTGGAAGAAACTAGTGGGTGGAACAGAAGATGCCCATTCATGTGTAAATCAATGTAAATCCCTAGCTCAGTGGGATGACAGCAACCACGTATTATCAGAGCAAATAAATGCCTGATCAGAACTGGACAAACACCACGAGCCAGATGGAAAATACATTATGGCAACCAAATCAATCTGCTTGAGGTCTTTCGGGTGAAGTACTTTGCGTGGGGGGTAGGGGTGGGAGTGTGCAAAAAAGCAAAAAACAAAAAAAAAAAACAAAAACAAAAAAACAGGAAAACAAAATCATGATATGAAACAGTAAGAGGATGCCAAACTAGAAGAAAATATGGAATGGAAGACAATTTTTAGCAATCGTTTTATGCTATCCAGTGCAATTTAGTAAGGATAAAAATTCAAATTTGCTCCATATGAAATGATAAAACAGTTAAATAAAGGATCTTTAAAAAATTCCAGATCTAAGGACATAAGGAAAAACAGTTATATCTGAGCTCAAACATAAATGAGATTTTCAAAATGAAAAGACAAGCTCCCAGCCTCAGAGAAAATACTTGCTCATCACATGTGTGATAAAGGTCTTCTACCCAGAATATTTAAAGAATACTCAAAACTCAATAGGAAGAAAATAGCCAGCTCAATTTTAAATGGGCTATAGATTTACCTAAATAAAATGAAAACCTATGTCCACACAAAATCTACACATGAATGTTTACAGTGCTTTTACTTATAATTGCTCCAAACTGAAAAAACCCAGATGCCTCTCAACTGGAAAGTAGATAAACAAACTAGCACAACCATAAAATGTAATAGTACTCATTAATAAAAAGGAGCAAGTGACAGATACATGAAAACATGGGTGAATCTCATCTGTATTACGCAAAGCTGAAGAGGACAGTCTACATACTGTATGATTCCATTTATATAACATTCTGGAAAAAGTAAAGCTATGGAGAGGAAGAGCCAATTAGTGATTGCTAGGGCCTGTAGACAAGGGTTAAGCTAACTACCAAGTAGCATGGACCCATTTGGGGGATTATGGAACGTTGTATGATTGATGGCGGTGTTAGTTACAGTACTGTTTGTCGACATGCAGAATTCTACATTTAAAAAGGTACATTTATACCTTAATAAGAACATGGAAAGAAATGTAAAAAGTAAATAAACTGGGAACATCAAAGAACAGTGAAGAGTATGAAAATCAAATTAGCAACGTGGTGAAAATACCTAATGTAATCATGGAGAATGCAGATCATTAAGGTCAAGAGCATAAAATACTGTAAGAGACTTTCAGTTTCTGATTCTGCATGTGAGGAGCTTGGAAATTGCCACTCTATCTTACTAACAAGTAAAAAACTAAACCAACTGAAATATCGACAATTCTTAGATGTGTAAGAGAAGTGAGGCCACAGGACAAACCACGGCCCCCCAGAGTGAGGAGACCAACAGACAAAGACAGAGAATCCCAGCTTCAGAGCAGGAATGCATGAGCAGAAACCTTGGCAGGAAACCTGAACTGTCATTGATGAATTGCTGGCGCTCACTGTGGATGAGTCTGACAGTTAAAAATCCCAGGGGCACCCAGTCCCTGAGTTTCACCTCCAGGAGCTTGCCCAGGTTCTCACAGAGAATACTGGGGGAAGTATCCCCCCATGCTTCCGGCAGGGAGTGGGAAAGGAACCATTCAAAATATGCCATAGCATTCTGTTCTTCTTTACAAGGACTGCCCTCAGGAGGAACTAGTAAACCAGAGCCAAGATACTGGGATTTTATCAGAGCTTATCTGACCTGAAGGAGGTAGAATACCCAACTCCAGACCACTATTGGCATCTTGTGCCACCAAAGGTGGTGGGTGGGGGGGACTGAGAAATATCTGTGAAGTTCACAGTCCAGACCAGAGGCACAGGCTTACTAAAACACTGGGACCGGGGCGCCTGGGTGGCTTAGTCGGTTGGGCGTCCGACTTTCGTTTAGGTCATGATCTCGCGGTTCGTGGGTTCGAGCCCCGCGTCGGGCTCTGTGCTGACTGCCAGCTCAGAGCCTGGAGCCTGTTTCAGTCTGTGACTCCCTCTGTCTCTGACCCTCCCCTGCTCACGCTGTCTCTCTCTCTCCTAGAAATAAATAAAACATTAAAAAAAATAAAAAATAAAAATAAAACACTGGGACCTAATCAGAGGACTTATAGAACACTTCCCTTCCCCCTATACCTCATCACCACATTGCTGAAGGCCTGCTGACAGCAGTTCCTTTTACCTGGTACATCATGTCTGGCAATCAATAAACAATTACAGGGGCACCTGAGTGGCTCAGTTGCATAAGTGTCCAACTCTTGGTCTTGGCTCTGGTAATGATCTTATGGTTTGTGAGTTCAAGCTGACTCCACACTGACAGTGCAGAGCCTGCTTGTGGTACTCTTTCTCTCAGCCCCTCCTCTGTTTATACACACACACACACACACACACACACTCTCTCTCTCTCTCTCTCTCTCTCTCTCTCTCTCTCTCTCTCTCAAAATAAATAAAATAAACTTTAAGAAAAGAAACAATTACAAGGCATACTAGAAGGCAAAATGTATAAACACAGTTTGAAAAGACAGAGCAAGCATCACAACCACACATGGCAGGGATGTTGGAATTATTAGACTGAAAATTTAAAACAAGTATAATTACTATTCTAAAGGCTTTAATGGATAAAGTACACAGCATACCAGAACAAATGGGCATTGTACACAGAGAGAAGAAAATCCAAAGGGAGCCAAAAAGAAATGCTAGAGATTAAAAATAAAAAACAAATAAACAAAAAAAAACAAAAAAACCCACTGTGACAGGGGCAACTGGGTGGCTTAATTGGTTGAGCTGCTGACTCTTGATTTTGGCTCAGGTCATGATCTCAGTTTGTGAGATCGAGCCCCAAGTTGAGCTCTGTGCTGACGGCGCGGAGCCTCCTTGGGATTCTCTCTCTCCCTTCCTCTGTCTCTGTCTCTGTCTCTCTCTCTTTCTCACTGACTCTACCCAGCACATGCTCTCATTCTCTCTCAAAACAAATAAACTTTTTTTTAAAAGAAGAGTGGGAAAAGCACTGTAACAGATATTAAGAATGCCTTTGGTTGAGTTTATTTACAGTCTGGATGTGGTTGAAGAAAGAATCTGAGTTTGGGGATATATACCAATAGAAACCTCCAAAATTGAAAAGCAAACAAACAAACAAAAAAACAAAGACAGAAAAAGACCTGTATAACAGAATATGCAAGATGTATGGGACAGCTGTGAAAGGTGTAACATAAATGTATGAGAAAATCAGAGGGATAAGAAAGAAAGAAGCAGGATACATATTTGATTCAACAAAGACTGAGAAATCCCCCCAAATTAATATGACACACCAAACTACAGATCCAGAAAGCTCAAAGAACACCAAGAAGAATAAATGCCAGGAAACCCAAATGAACAAATAAACAAACAAAAAACAAACCAAACTATACCAAATCATATCATATTCAAACTACAGAAAATCAAACATAAAGAAAAAAGTTCAGAAAAATCAAAGCCAAAAGGGAAAGAGCCCTTACCTACAGAGGAACAAAAGTAATAATTACACCTGACCTCTCAGAAACCATGCAAGGGAGTAAGAAATGAAGTATTTAATGTGTAAAGAGGAAAAAAAACCCCACCAACTCACAATTTTGTGTCCTGCAAAATTCTTTTACAAAGGTCAAGCAGAAATACAAACTTCCTTAGACAAAAATTGGGGGAATTATAGTCAGTAAACCTGTTTTGCAAGAAATGTTAAGGAAGTTCTCTAAAGAAATGTAATATAGGTCAGGCTTCTGGCATAGCCTCCAGGAAAGGGGGAGCATGCACCATGTCTAGTCATGAAGGTAACGTGAAGCCTCTCCAGCAGCCCAAGAAGCAGGCCAAGGAGATGGACAAGGAAGATAAGACATTCAAACAGAAACAGAAAGTGGGGGGCGCCTGGGTGGCTTAGCTGGTTAAGCGTCTGACTCTTGATTTTGGCTCAGGTCATGATCTTGAGATCCATGAGATCGGGCCCCTCATGCTAACAGCACAGAGACTGCTTGGGATTCTCTCTCTCCAACCCCCCCAACCCCTCTCCCTTCTCCTGTTTGTGCTCTCTTTCTCTCTTAAACAAACAAACAAACAAACAAACACACAAACAAACTTTAAGGGGTTCCTGGGTGGCTCAGTTGGTTGAGGGCTTGACTCTTGATTTCAGTTTAAGTCATGACCCCAGGGTCATGGGATGAGCCCCTGCATTGGGCTCTGCGCTGAGCATGGAGCCTACTTATGATTTTCTCTCTCTCTCTGTCTCTCTCTGTTTCTCTCTCTCTCTCTCTCTCTCTTCCTCTCCCACCCATGCTGGTACACTCTCTCTGAAAACAAACAAACAAACAAACAAATAATTAAAATAGAAACCAGAAGAGGAGCAGAAGAAACTCAAGGAGCTAAATGCAGAGGAGACAGGGAAGGGTGTCTCTCCCCACCTTCCCGCCACAAGTGGAATTTAAAAATCTGGCAAAAAGTCAGCGATTCCTTATGCCTGAGGCAATGGAGATCCGTAGTTCCATTCCTGTTCAAACATGTGGATTTCCTGCCGTACCATCTGTTGCTGTTGATAGCTAGAGTCAAGTGTGGTCTTAGATCCTCTTGTAACTTTAAGAACAGATTTTTGAAAAAAAACAAAAACAACAATCTGTCAATCTCACACAAAAAAGTAATATAGGACAGAAACTCAGACCTACATAAAGAAAAGCATCAGTGAAGGAATAAATGAAGGTAAAATTGAAAAAACTATGCTTATGCATGCTTATATTTTAAAAACAATTTTAGGGGCGCCTGGGTGGCTTAGTCGGTTAAGCGTCCAACTTTCGCTTAGGTCATGATCTCGCGGTTCGTGGGTTCGAGCCCCGCGTCGGGCTCTTTTTTTTTTCCAGCTCAGAGCCTGGAGCCTGTTTCAGAGTCTGTGATTCCCTCTCTCTCTGACCCTCCCCTGCTCACGCTCTCTCTCTCTCTCCTAGAAATAAATAAAACATTAAAAAATTAAAAAAAAATAAAATAAAAACAATTTTAATGTTTGTTTATTTTTGAGAAACAGAAAGAGACAGAGTGTGAGCAGGACAGGGGCAGAGAGAGAGGGAGACATAGAATCTGAAACAAGCTCCAGGCTCTGAGCTGTCAGCACAGAGCCCGATGCGGGGCTCAAACCCACAGACTGTGAGATCATGACCTAAACCAAAGTTGAACGCTTAACCAACTGAGCCACCCAGGCACCCCTATGCATTTTTTAATTTTGAAAGGGATTGTGAGAACATCTCCCATTCAAGTGATACCAATTTATAATACCTGCCCATGACCTCTCATTTTCCTTTTTGGGTTATCTTTATCTTACTGTTTTTTTTTAACCTCCATATGATTTGGAAACTAGCTATTTGTCAGCCATTAAATTATATCGATTTCTCTCTGTATTTTTAAAGGGTTTGACTATTTATGAGGAATTCTTCCATTTGTGTGAGGTTGAAACTACCAACATTTTCATGTTGGGGTTCTTGTTTTTGTGTTGCACTCCAAAAAAAGCTTTCTCCACCCCAAGTTTACATTGAAAATTTCTTTCCTCACTTCTCTTAATACTGTTAGAATTTTACTCTTTAGCACTTTAAGACATCCAGAAGTTATTCTAATGTAAAGTGCAAAGCATGAATCCAACTTTTTTTTTTTAATTCTCAGAGGGATACCTACTTGTCTCCATACATTTATTTTATAAGCTTCTACGCTGTCCCTGCCCCTACATCATCCTGGAGACCAAGTTTTCCCCCATTTAGACAACCACACATGCTCTTTCTTATTAAATGTACAGCCTGTTAGTTAGCTCACTGTGTGAATGACCTAGGGGATCACTTCTGCATCCTAGTGGGAATGGGCATTTCCCATCAGGATGGAGCCTACTGGCATGAAACACGTGGTAATGTTGCCCATTAAAAAGAGTCAACTTAAAGAAACTCTCCCCTCCCCCACCCCACCCAAATACTTCACCTGTACAAACATGACTCCTAGAAAGACTTGTCTGTACTCCCTGTCTTTAGTTCCTCCCTTCACACTACTCTCTCTCCAGCCACTCCATCCACGTCACCAGTCGCCACCATGGACTAATAGTCTCCAATGGCCAAGTCTCAGTCTCCAGGTTATGTCATCTATCCATCAGTAGCACACATCTTTCTTTCGTAAAGTTTGCCTTTACCTGCTTCGAGAGCACGGTTGCCTCTTAGCCCCCCTTCTCTCACCTGTTGCCCCTTCTCTATCTCCTTTACCAGTTTCTCCTTATTTCCCATGTGAATTACCTACATTGTCAGGCGGATTGAGTCTCAGCCCTCTTCCCCTTTCTGTTCCCATTCAGTCCCTTGGGATCTAGTCTCATGGTCTTAAACAGCATTGAAATGCTAATGACTCCCAAGGTTCTATCCCCATCCCAGACCTCAACACTCAAGACTGCACTCACATCTCCACTTTACTGTCCAATAAACATCTCAAATTAACACATCCAAGAACAAATATCTCCCTCCACCTACCAAACCTGCTTCCTTTCATCCTTCCGGACCTAAAGAAATGCCAAGTTCATGGTTATAGTTGTTCACGAGAAAACCGTGGAGCCATCCTTGGTTTTTGTCTTTGTTTCATGTCTCATGGCCAATTGACCAGCAAACCTGCTGTCTCTCCCCACAAAATATTTCCAGAACCAGACCACTTCTCACCCCTCCACGGCTGCCACTCGTCTTAGGCATTAAACTCTTTCACCTTCATTATATTGCAGTAGCCTCCAAACTGGTCCCTTTGCTTCTGCCCTATCCCTGTCACCAGAGTGTGGTCCTTTGAAAAGACAAGTTGCATCATGTCATTTATCTGGGAATAGCTACTTAAGATTCCTACTCAGAGCAGGAGCCAAAGTCCTTGCTTTTGTCTCTAAGGCTCTGTGAGACGTGATCGCCTACTTCTCTGATTTCATCTCATTCCTTCCTCTTCCTGCTCTCTGCTTCAGCCACATCAGCCTTCTCTGTGCTCCTTGAACATGTCAAACACGTCCCCAGACCAATGCATCTGGACTTGTGATCTTGTGTCCTGGAACACTCTCCCCAGTATCCCCATGACCCCTGCCCCACTTCCCCTGATCTCTGCTCAACATCCCCTGATCCCTGACCAACCTCTAGGAAGGAGCAGCCTCCTATCCCCAACATTTCCCAGCCCCTCCCAGCTATACCTCTCTCTATAGCATCTAGTTCCCTCTGCATTATTGCTTTGATGTAAGCTCCAACAAGAGCAAGACATTCACAGCTGAATTCTTAACACTGAGAAGAGTGCATGGCCCAGAGGCAGTGCTCATAATATGTGTCAAATAAGTGAAGGAAGGAATTTGGAAGACAGTTTCTCTTCTTCCCAGAGTACATCTCGTATATGTTTTGCCTTCTACAGGACAGGGAGTAGACTTAGAGTCAGAAGGATATACTTTTTATTGTTCAGTTAAGGAAGCTGTGGGCCAGAGAAAATAAAACTTGGTTTTGGTCCCATGGTTGGTACTAAGCAGGTAGAGACTTTGGATGAGTCCAATTATCTTACGTATCTAAGATTCATTGCCAAAAGATAGACTTCATCCTACCATCTTATCGAGCTCAGCAGAATTTAGTTAGAAAGTGTGAGAGAATATCTATTATAAAAGTATACCTACCAATTCTTCCTGACCCTAGTCCCTCTGCATGTTTCCCTGCCTTATGAATGGTGCCTTCACCTACCCAGGCATAAAAGCCAACCACCTAGACACCCTTCTACACAACTCCCCAACAGCTAACAAGTCTCCTAACTATACAGAAGCTGCTTCCTCAGCTTATGTCAATTCAATTAACCTGTTCTTTTGCCCGGACCTTTGTCTTAGAGCAGCTTCATTCCTGCAACTACTCAGGTAGGTTCTTAACTGGTCTCTCAGTCTCCAGTGTTGTTTCCTTCCCATTGATTTTTTGGCCTGCAATGCAAATATATTCAAGTCCTCCCCCACCCCCACCCCCACACTCTTGTTAAGAATCCATCAAATGTATTCCTTGCCTTCAGGTCAAGTTCATTCTCCCTGAATGGACACACAAGACCCTCCAAATGGCCACACCTTTCACTATACTCATGCCCTGCTCTTCATAACATGTTCCTCAAAACCCATGGTGTAATTCTGTGCCTCGGCACCTCCTTGCATGCCATTGCCTCTTCCTGAAGCAGCCCAGCGCTTCCTGAACCTGCCTCACTCTGATGCCCTTCTCTGTTGTCCCACAGCTCCTGTGTTCCTTTCTCTCAAGGCACTTCCCATGCTGTTATGTTGGTTTAAGTATCTGCCTCCCTAAACTAGACTCTGAGCTTTCTATGTGAGAAGAAATGGTTCCTTCTGTTCCTGGCCTTAGGACCAACCACAATGGGCACCAGAGAGATGTAAAATGGGCCAGTGACCATGGGGAAGCACTTTGAAATGTTTGTAAAACAAAAAACGGGTATTATTAAGGTATTGTTAATGCAGCGTGAGGAAACTGTCCAGAGGAAAGATGGCTGGAAAAGGCTGAGCTTGTTTACTGCCATACTTGGCTTGGTGGGCTTCCAAAGTCACATTACACATTAAGACGGATCACCTTGTTCATTTCACGACTGCCACTTTACCAAATTATCCCCAAGATGCTGTCTGAATACCATAAGAGTGGTTATTCAGCTTATTTAGGGGAGGCCAAATAGAGACCTGTTTCAATTTCACTGTTGGAATAAATATCCTACCTACGGGGCCTTGATTCCAGCTGGAAATGGACCAGGTAGCTATGTATTCTCTCGTGTTTGCAAGCAAGGACATTGTTGGCTTTGCCATTTATGCCTTTCGGTTGGCCAGGGGCCAGGAAGTCAAAGTACCAGGACAAAAGCACTCTGAGCGCATATCTGGAAAGGGCAAAAACCAAGAGACAGATGCCGAGATCATAAGAGCAATTGCAGCGCAGAGCCCTGAAAAGTGCCTCCCAATTTGGTTTTCTTCCAATAGAGCAACACATTGTCGGGCTCTTAACCCAAAGAAAGGTTTTAGATTTATTTCATTGGCAGATGGAAATTAAGTTACAGAAACTCAAAAACCACAGGCTAGAGGGTATTTAATTTCATTTATTTTTAATTATACAAGAAATACATGAATATAGTGTCACTATAAAAATGGAAACAACACAGATAAAGTTGAAGTCCCTCTTGACTGCTCACCATTATATTCATTTCCCTTCTGCGGGAGTTACCGCTGCTATCAACTTGAAGTATGTGATCAGACAGGCACACACATACATACACACAGATATTAATGTGAAGCTATTTAATCTTAGCTTTGGCTGAGGCCCCAAGATAATAGACACTGTATTCCAAAGTGAGATACAATATCATTATGGAGGATATCAACGGTGGTCATCCTTGAACCACACCCTAGGGCATAAAGGGATTTTGAGAAAGAGATTAGGTGGTAAGAGAACATTTTGGATGAAGGCTACTGGCTCCCATGTCCATGAGAGTAGGGAGAGGTGATGTCTTTGCTCACCTCAAACAAAGGAAAAGGCTTTAATGGGACCATTCTGATGGGTTGATATGTGCCCCTGACAAGATTATGCGTGGCCATCGTTTCGTTTTGCTTTTGCATTTTGTTTCTTAAATAATCTCTTTCCTACTTCTCAAGGTTAGAAATATACTTCTTTTCCTTCAATGCTTCTCTGATATTTTCATTGTTTAGGCATTTGATTTGTCTAGAATTTTGTTTTCATGGTGTGAAACAGTGACCTAACTACTTTTCCCCAACTTAACTTGATTAAATTGGTTTGGATAACAAATCATTTCAACACTGTTCATCATGTAGTCTTTCATTACCCTCTGATTTGAAAGGCCACATTTACTGTTGCAAATACTCACTGGTTCTTTTCTGAACGGTGTTCTACCTCATTGATCTATTTGTCTGTTCTTAATGATCATACTTACTAGGATCCAAGTGCTTCCTTTTCATGGTGTGGACAACATCACACACAAAATGTTATACCTATTATTATGTGGGTTTTTTTTTCATTCTGTTCCAGGGAAGGGTAAAATCAGGGCCATGATGATGGTAGCATCAGGTATCTGATTCAGCCCCCACCCACTAAGGTAGGTCCTGAACTTGCCCTTTCCCTGACCTCGCTGCTCAGAATCCTCACCGTCTCTGGAAAGCACCTCACCTGTGCTCAAGAGAGACGCCCTCAGCTAAAAAAAGACATTTGCCACTTTCCACTCCTGTTGTAGCAACCTTAGGCAATGCCTGGTGGTGTTTCTATGAAGCCAATACAATGCACTCACCTCACCATCCCCCAGCCCCAGCCCTGGGTGCCACATGGTTACCTCTTCAGAGAATGTTTCCTTATTCACGGAAGGTATTCTGGAGGGCTCGGTGACCTAGCTCTTCCTGGGCCCTTTTCTCACTCCTTTTAACAGAATCCATCCTTCTTAGAATCAGAAGTAAGTTGATAGACTGCTAATGCAAGACTCTTGAAAGGAAAGACTAAATGAGATACTTCTGCAACTCTTGCCCACTGTCCAACAGAGAGCCCCCACACACACCCCACATCATCCCCATGCACCTAGGACTCTACTATATGCACCACTCCAGTGCTCATAGATGAGAGATCTGCTTTATGGCTCAGAACGTACAGGGACAAAGGCATCAACTATACTCATCTCTACAGTGGGGGTAGTGCTATGTCCTTTACAGGGCTTTTGTGAGAAGTGATGAGAGCTTGTTGTAAGAGCTCCATATATGCCTCTTACCCTTTCCTCTTCAATAAATCAGGCCCACACCCAGAGGAAGCACTACCCCTTCTCTAAAGCCTTGGCCACTGTAGTCACTGGGATCATCCACAACGGTCTCTTCACATTGACTTTTATTGGCTCTGCCTCTTATTTAATTTATTTATTTATTTATTTATTTATGGAGAAAGACACTTCTATTCAGATCATTGATATATAAGCCACAGTGTCCTGGACTCTGTCTTAGTTAGCTAGATCTGTCATCTCTGGAGTGTCTGTGGAAACTGAAACAGGAATACTCCGGAGGGCTAGCCCTGGATGTTCTTAACAGCATCATTTAATTATCACCATCAAAGTTAATGAGGGTCATAAACTGTTTCATGACAGAGCAATGGGCAGTGTTAAAGGGGGTGAACCTCATTATGCCCACGTCATAAACTGGCACGTCAGAAGAGGTGCAACAAAATAAGGCCTCTCCTTTTAGGAAGCGAAAATACAAGGAATCATAGACTTCGGTAAAATCTTCAGGCTTGGCAAAATTAACTTTCAGTCAAAAAAGCAATGGAGTTATTACCTTTATTTCTCTGATAAAATTTTCTTTTCCTTTTTTTAATTTAAATTTTTTTTTAAATTTCTGAGAGAGACAGACAGACAGACAGCGTGAGTAGGGGAGGGTCAGAGAGAGAGGGAGATACAGAATCTGAAACAGGCTCTAGGCTCTGAGCTAGCTGTCAGCACAGAGCCCGATGTGGGGCTTCAACCTATGAACTGTGAGATCATGACCTGAGCCGAAGTCGGACGCTTAACCGACTGAGCCACCCAGGTGGCCCTAAAATTTTCATTTCAGGTTGGATAAGCAATTTTGTGTGCCCTTAAGTATGAGACTATTCAAAGTAAGTCATGTAGACCACAGGGAATTATATAAAAAAGAAAACAGGCAAACAGAAAGAAAGCTCAGAAAGAAAATACAAAAAGAATTAATTGTGTCAGAAACCTGGTAAACTAGTGTATTTGGGTTCTTTCCAGAGAAAGAGAACCAATAGGATAGATAGGTAAGATATAGATAAATGATAGATAATAGATAGGTGATAGATAGATAGATAGATGATAGGTGGGTAGAAAAATAATAAATGACAGATGATAGATGGATGGGTGGATGGATGGTTGGATGGATAGATAGATAGATAGATAGATAGATAGATAGATGATAGGTAGATAGATAGACAAATAGATAATTGATGGATAGATGATAGGTGATAGATAGTAGGTAGATAGATGATAAATGATAGACAAATGATAGATGATGACAGATAGATAGGTGGTTAGATATCTAGAGATATAAAGTATGAAGAGATATAAGAAATTGAGTCATGCAGTTACGGAGGCTGAAAGTCCCAGGATCTATAGTGAGTCAGCAAGATAGAGACCCAAGAGAGTAGATGGAGTAGTTCTAGTCTGAAGGCAAGCTGAGGTTGCTATCCAGCCTGCATGCAGTCAGGCAGAAGGAATTTTCACTTATTCTGGAGAGAATCAGCCCTTTTGTTATATATTATAAACTTCCAACTAATTGGATAAGGCCCACCCACATTAGGAAGGAAATGTGCTTTACTTAATCTACTGATTTTAATTTTAGTCTCATCCACAGCACTCTCACAGACATATCCAGGAGGACATTTAACCAAGTATCTGGACACCGTGTGGTCCATGTCAAGCTGATACATAAAATTTATCACCATACTTGGATAATATATGTTAAAAGGAACCTCTGTATCTATACCTATATGTGTATGTTTATAGTATTTAAGAAGTGCATTCTTCTGAGCTGTTCTTGGACTCTTGAAATACCACCATAGATATTTTTTTTAATCGAGTTCAAATTCACATAATATAAAATCAACCATTTTAAAATAAAAAATTCAGGGGAGCCTGAGTGTCTCAGTCAGTTAAGTGGCCGACTTTGGCTCAGGACGTGATCTCAATGTTCGTGAGTTCAAGCCTGCGTCAGGCTCTGTGCTGACAGCTCAGAGCCTGGGGCCTGCTTGGGATCCTGGGTCTCTGTCTCTCTCTGCCCCTCCTCCACGCATGCTCTGTCTCTGTCTCTCAAAAATAAACATTAAAAACTTTTAAAATAAAAAATCGGGTGTCAGCACTGAGTGTTGTATGTAAGTAATGAATCACCCACTTCTACTGAAACCAATACTGCACTGTGTCTTAACTAAAATTTCAATGTAAACAAACCTTGAAAAGTAAAATAAAATAGAATAAAATAAAATTAAATAAAATAAAATTGAATTAAATTCAGTGGCATTTAGGATACTCACAATGTTGTGTAACAATCACTTCTATTTAGTTTCAAAACATTTTCATCACCTCCAAAGGAAACCCTCTACCCATTGAGCCATCATTCCCCGTTTCTCCCTTCACCTCACCCCTGGAAACCATTAAGATACTTTCTGTCTTTATAAATTTGCCTTTTCTGGATAATTCATATAAATGGAATCATACAATATATGAACCTTTTTTAAACATTTATTTATTTATTTATTTATTTGAGAGAGAGAGAACATGCAAGTGAGGGAGGAGCAGTGACAGAAAAGGAGAGAAATAGAATCCCAAGCAGGCTCAGAACTGTCAGTGTGGATCCCGACGCAGGGCTCGAACTCACGAACCGTGAGATCATGACCTGAGCCAAAGTCGGACGCTTAACCGACTGAGCCACCCAGGTGCTCTAATATATGACCTTTTATGTCTGATAGCCTTCACTTAGCATGTTTTCAGGTTTATCCACACAGTAGCATGTATTTTATGGCTAAGTAATATTCCATTATATGTATATATCACATTTTGTTGGTTCACTTACTCCTGATGGATGAATGGGTTGTTGATGGGCATTCACATTGTTTCTACAATCGGCTATTATGAATGATGCTGCTTGTCAACACGGGGATACCAGTATCTGTTTGAGATCCTGCTTTCAATTTTGCTGGGCGTTACCAAAGAGAAGAGGTACTGAATCACATGGAAATTCTCTATTTAACTTTTGAAGGAACTGTTCTCCGCATCACAAATGTTTAGCAGGAAATTATTCATGAGGTGAAAGCATGGGAAACCAGATCAACATTCAGAGCACACACACACACACACACACGCACGCAGGCACGCACTGCCATCTGCCATTCTAAATGCCTGCAATAGTGGAAGGCTCACCTGATACTGTAGGTGCTGCAGAGGTCTCCTCAAAAGCTAAAATAATAGGGTGCTGCATTCATCTCCCCCAAGCACAGCTGATATATTTATATATTTATATAAACTCAAGCCTTTGCTGTGCTGACTCTTCCCGTGACCTCAGGTTCAGCCGGGAGCTGACTCCAATGCTTTTTGTTACTTCATAATATGTAATGAATAGGAGACTGATAACGTCACCAGAGTCATACTGAATGGTTAGCTTTCTAGCTCTACAGAAACTCAGTAACCCACCCATGGGGTGGGGGGTGGGGGGGCGGGAAGCAGAGGCTACTGAGGTCAAAGGTTCCAGACTGGCATGCGACCTACCCCCAGAGCTGAGCTCTCTGTACATATGACACTCCAGGTCTGGGGTCAGACAGAGGTAGCTGGAAAGGAGCAGAGAATGGGTTGGGGAGCCCCTGGGAGGCTGCTAAAGCCTCCAAGCAAGTCCCAAACTTGGCTGACCTGGAGAGCGTTTCCATTACAATAAGCAACTGTTTCAGTTAAGGTGTTTAAGGGATTTTCTTTCAGCAAATCTATTAGAGACAAAATGAAAATCACAAAGTCTTGAGAAAAAAGAAATGGTCATACACAAAATTTTCATCCTCAATTTTTCAGCGGCTGGGCCACAGTTGCTTCAAGGTTTGGATTCAGACCCTTCCATGGGCCAGCAGGGTGGCGCAGTAGGGTCTGCCCAGTATCGAGAAATCACTAAGACATCCCTTCTCCTTCCTATTTCTTAATTTCCTGCACAGCTAGCTTTCTACTCCATGGGCACCTTAAGGAAAGTAGACCCTCCCTTTAAAAAAATTGGTGATCTCCCATTAAGAAAGACTAAAGAGGGGGCGCCTGGGTGGCTGAGTCAATTAAGCGTCTGACTTTGGCTCAGGTCATGATCTCATGGTTGATGGGTTGGAGCCCTGTATCGGGCTCTATACTGCCAGCTCAGAGCCTGGAGCCTCCTTCGGATTCTGTGTCTCCCTCTCTCTCTCCCCTCAACTCATGCTCTGTCTCTCTCTGTCTTTCAAAAAAATAAATGTTAAAAATTTTATTAAAAAAAGACTAAAGAAAGTTCATTCATCTTAGATAATCTTGCTAAATATAAAAAACCTTGTCCTTAGTTCCCCCAATTTTTGTGTATCAGAAGATAAATTTTGAAATATAAATACAAATGGAGAAGAAAGATACCATTCCTTCTTTTTTACATAAATGCAAGTACTTACTTTTCTCAAAGAAGAAAGTATATATGCCATGGGTTTCTGGATCTCAGAAATTTACCATCAGAGAAAAATAATTAGAATAAAAGTTTGATGAATTAGTTATTCAAATCAAGTTCCCTTCCTCTGACTACCAGGCACTATGCAGACTCACGGGGAAGAAACTGGTCTTACAGCAGTTATGACATCTGCCCACCCACTGCATAGAGCCCAGCCTCATTTTACAGCAAATGATGCAGGTAAATATCAGTGTTGAGGAGCCAAGAACTCATTGTTCTCTTCTGTGGGGAAAACCCAGAAGCACAGTCTAATGATGTGCAAAGTGAAATTTCTTTCTGACTGAGTCATCTTTCCCTGGGCCCAGGAAATAAAAGAGAATGGGAACCGGAAAAGAGGAGCACATAGTGATTACATCACCCAACAGGAGGCTGTAAATCTGTTGACGATGTGAGGACAGGACACAGGACAAGAAAACACAATGCAGAGGCCTGAGGGTCATTGTGACATCCAAGTAAGCTTGTGAGGACACAGCAATGGACCTTAGAGTCCTCACAGATTTCCCCTCCGCCCCCCACCCTAGGAAAGCCAAGGACAGAGAATCCCACCAGCCTGCCCAAGCTATCGCATGAAAGATCCATCTTCAGCCCAGTCTCCCATCGTGCACTCGCAATCCAGACTTTACTACTTTACCACCTGCACTTTTTCATGAGAAGGTAACTGGTTTTATTCTCCTCAAATCTTGGGAAGTTGACGGGAACAAGTACATTTCTGATTGCATTATTCCCCTCCCCTCACAACCCAGAGGAATTGACTCACCAGTTGCCAATGCACAACTCCAATATCTCTGGTGTAGATAACAACACTCCTAAGAAGTGGTGTTGATTAGAAAAAAGAGAACCGATCCCAGTGGCTGCCACCTAGCAAGCACTGACGATGTGGCTGGCTAACTGCTTCCCATACATTCTGCACCAGAAGGCAGCTAAAAAGATGTGCCCAATGGAAACCAAATGCTGTCATTAAATTTAGCATATAAATTTATGAACGCACCCCTGAAAGCCACCAGCACACCCCACATAGAGAAACAGTGCTGTAGTTGAAGCCTCTCCCTCACAGATTGTCCTTTATTTGCCAGAGACATTTAAGCAAACCTAGATAGATGTTCATTTACACTAGTGCCTTAAGGACCGAATTAAAAAGGATCATGTTTGCGGTCTCAGAAAAGATTGAGAAAGTCAGCTTCTGCAGTCTGGTAGAGTCTTCATCTGGTTGGTGATCCCAGTGAGCCTCTCTCCTGCGCACTGGATATGTCAGATAGTATTTACGCTTCTAAACACATTATTTTTCAATGCAGAATCAGAGGCTCGGGTAGATTAAGTGACTCAACCCGGATCTCACCAATAATAAATGGCAGTCAATCTTTAAGCCCGCATGTCTGGGGGCTCTCTTTCTCACAAGGCTGGCTGAGCAGCTCTTCTCAGAAAGGATAAATCTAGCACTCACTGCCCCAGGCTAATCTCAAAGCTACCCTTTCACTACCAACTGCAAATAGCAGCAAGAGGTTGGCAGAAACTGTAATTTGGGGATTTGTTGGGATCTGGCCTTGCAAGGGAAGTATGTGGTTCTCCCTGGCTAAAAAGCCTCTTATATCCCAAGACTATGAATTTGAGTTGCGTTGCAAAGACCAGGTAGGATTGAAACAAGCAAATTCATGCTCCACAATCAAATACTATCAGAGGATCCTGAAGACTTTAGAAAAAAGGGAGGAGCCGCATTTACTGGATAACAATTGGCAATGAACATTGAGCAGGCTTTGACCTGCATTTCCTAATATCTCTGGGCAGAACTTGTGACACACGGAAAGAATCATCCTCTGAAAAAATCATAAGATTTTTCTGGAAGTAATTTAAGTAACTTGTAATTTTTAAAAATCATGCTCTAAAGCACGTAGCTCAGTTTTCTTCAATGTTCATTTATTTCTGAGAGAGAGAATGAGACAGAGTGCAAGCAGGGGAGGGGCCGAGGCAAAGGGAGACACAATCTGAACCAGACTCCAGGCTGTGAGCTGTCAGCACAAAGCCCAACACAGGGCTTGAACCCACAAACCAGGAGATTATGACCTGAGCCAAAGTCAGAAGCTTAACCTACCAAGCCACCCAGGTGCCCCTCACAGCTCAGATTTTTTAATGTTGAGATCAGCCTTCCTTTGGATCTGTGGGAGATACTCCATATAGCACAGGACACTAGAATAGTACTTTCTTGGGGCACCTTGGTGGCTCAGTCATTTGAGCACCGACTTTTGATTTCGGCTCAGGTCATGATCTCACTGTTGTGAGTTTGACCCTTGCATTGGGCTCGGTCCTGGACACAGAACGTGCTTAAGGTTCTCAAGAATAGTACTTTCTTCTTGGATCATAGAACACATGTTTTGTCAGCTTCTGGATGATACATATGACAGAAAGGTGGCCATCAACTCGCCAGTGCTCCATAATGGTCATGAAAGAGCTGCTTCTTTATTTTGATTTTTGAAAAATCTATTGTGAAGCATTTGTGACATACAAAACTATGGAGAATATAATACAAAAAATGCAAGGGTGTCCATCTCCCAGCTCCCAAAATAGAACTGTACAAACACACTTGAAGCAATCCATTTTTCCCATCTCACTCTGCTTCGAGATGTCCATCACTTCTACACATGTCCTTACACTTTCATCTCATTAGTCTGCATATCTAAGCAATATTAAGTATCATATTTGCACAACTAGGCATTATATAAAAGGAGATCAATGACTTTATTCACAATGTATTCTCCTGAAACTCTTTTCATTCTATATGCTTATAGAATTATCCATGTTGAGCACCCTCCTACACTGTTGGTGGGAATGTAAACTGGTGCAGCCCCTCTGGAAAACAGTGTGGAGGTTCCTCAAAAAATTAAAAATAGAACTCCCCTATGACCCAGCAATAGCACTGCTAGGGATTTACCTAAGGGATACAGGAGTGCTGATGCACAGGGGCATATGTACCCCAATATTTATAGCAGCAATATTGACAATAGCCAAAACATGGAAAGAGCCTACCTGTCTATCAGCTGATGAATGGATCAAGAAGATGTAGTTTATATACACAATGGAATACTATTTGGCATTGAATGAATGAAATCTGGCCATTTGTAGCAACATGGATGGAACATGAGGGTGTTATGCCAAGTGAAATAAGTCAGACAGAGAAAGACAGATACCATATGTTTTCACTCATATGTGGATCTGGAGAAACTTAACAGAAGACCATGGGGAGAGGGGAAGGGGGGAAAAAGTTACAGAGAGGGACGGAGACAAACAATAAGAGACTTAAATGCTGAGAACAAACTGAGGATGGATGGGAGGTAGGGGAGAGGGGAAAGTGGGTGATGGGCATGGAGGAGGGCACTTGTTGGGATGAGCACTGGGTGTTGTATGGAAACCAATTTGACAATAAATTATATTAAATAAGTGAATGAATGAATGAATGAATAATAAAGCTTAGAATGGATCACATGGAAAAAAAAGAATTATCCATGTTGATGCAGATAGTTCCTGTTCATTTATTGTGGCGAGTGTACAGTATTCCACTATACAAATATGCTCTCGTTTAATTCGCAATCCTTTTGCTAACACTTAAGTTGTTTCTAATTTTTTACTATTACAAATGAGGTTGATGTGCACATTAGGCAGAACATTCTCCTACCTTCTAGTCCTGAATACATTCTTGCACATTCTATCTGTCTCCTTAGGCACATATGTGAGATTTTCTCTAGCATAGATCCCTAGAAATGGAATTGCTGGGTCACAAAGTACGCTCTTTTTCATCTTTATTAAATATGGCTAGGGGCAACTGGGTGGCTCAGTCAGCTGAGCATTCAAGTCTTGATTTCAGCTCAGGTCGTGCTCCTAGGGTTGTGGGATCAAGCCCTGCGTTGGGCTCTGTGCTGAGCATGGAGCCTGCTTAAGATTCTTTATCTCCATCTGCCTCTCTCCCAAACTCACGTGTGTGCACACTCTCTCTTTCTTTAAAATAAAAAATAAAATAAAATAAAACACTAAAATAAAACAAAATAAAATAAAAATGGCTAAATTGGTATGCAAAGTCGTGCTAAAGATTTTCTTTCTACCTGAAAAGTATGACTTCCTGTTTCTTCATACTCTCACCAACGCTTAATATTTTCAAAATTTTCCATTTTTCCCAGTCCAAAGAGAGTGAAGTGGTCTTTAATAGTCTTTTAATTTTGAATTTCCTGATTAGAATGTGGTTGAGTGTTTTTATGTCTTTGTGGGCCATTTGGGTATTTTCTTCCCTGATTATAGCCGTATTTCAGGTATATTCCTTGTTTATATCATTTTCCTATTTCCTTAATGGGATTTCTTTGTTCTCTCATCATCAATTTTAAATCTTCTTTGTGGAGCACCTGGGTGGCTCAATCGGTTAAGCATCTGACTTCGGATCAGGTCATGATCTAGAGGTCTGTGAGTTTGAGCCCCGCATCTGGCTCTGTGCTGACACCTCAGAACCTGGAGCCTGCTTCAGATTCTGTGTCTCCCTCTCTCTCTATGCCCCTCCCCTGCTTGTGTTCTGTCTCTCTTGCTCTCAGAAATAAATAAAACATTAAAATTTTTTTTAAAAAAGTTCTCCTGAAGTTCACGGCCCTCCAGTGGACAATACCAGGGTTCTAGAGGTGGGATGCGGATGGCCATCTAGTAGACAACCAAGAGTTGCCACGCATACAGCCAACGGAGATAGGTTTTGAATTCTTGACCACATGACCAAGCTTCATACATCCTAGATATGTGAGGATGATTAGACAGTAGAAAATCTCTTGATGTAATTCATGACACTAACTGCAAGAGAAAAAAAAATACAAATAACCATCTTAATAGATTCAGCAAACACATGTGATAAAACTTAACTTATTCATGGTTTTTAAAAGGATTTATTAAATTTGATTAAAAAACATGCAAAAACTGAGTGAATATTTTAATAATGAAACCTATAGATATAGATATAAAATCACTGTTTCTATGCATAACTGTTCTATAGATCATTGCTGAGTATAAGAAATACATTGTATGAGTGAAAGAAAAAACCCAAAGATATTATTACTTATGTTATAATAATATCATTGTTATCAAAAGATCAGAGTATATGAAAAATGACAAGCTGGTTCTAAAACAGCTCTCACCCAGGAGAACTTTTTAATGTCTAAGTCAAGCACTGCATTTCCATTTCCTTATCACAGGAGGAGAAATCTGCTTAAGCGAAAGAGGAAAAGATTTCTGGAGAAATTTCCTTTGAAATACAAGAAAAAGAGTCTGTCTTCTAACCTTTGTATGTTGATATACATGGATGTGATATGTGGAGCTGCTGCAGACTTCTTCCTGCCATACATAGCTCTCTTGCTAATCTTTCACAAAATTGACAGGCAGTGCGTGGCAGAGGAGGAAGATGGACCAAACCAGTCTCTTTAAGAACATTGCTAACCCTCCCCTAGAACTGCTCCACTTCTGACTTTTTTTTTTTTTTTTTCTGGTCAATAATAGGTATCATGATTACTTAAGCCATTCAGAATGATATCTTCAGTAACTTGAGGCCAAAATTGTTCTTCCAAACATCCTGGTCTCCGATGCCTCTAGAATGTGTTTCCTTGATTCACTTAAGCCTTTGACAAACATAGATGGAGGGCTGACCACATGCCAGACACTGGCTAAGGGCTAAAGGGAGAGTCATTGAGCTCTGCCTTCTAGAAACTCACAGCTTGGGAGAGGAAACAGGCTTATGAGCAAATAATCAAAATCCCATGTATACATTCAAGAGGCAAGGTAGCTCCACAATGCTATGAGAGTATGGGGGTATGAGGTTTTAATTTTATCCTTTAATTTGTAGAATTAATCATGGAGACAGAATAGAGGAATCTAGGGGCACCTGGGTGGCTCAGTCAGTCAAGTGCCCAACTCTTGATCTTGGCTCAGGTCATGATCTCAGTGTTCATGGGCTCGAGCCCCATGTCAGGCTCTGTGCTTGACAGGATAGTGCCTGCTTGGGATTCTCTCCTTCTTTCTCTGCCCCTTTACCTTTTGCGTGCATGCGCGCACACACACACATGCTCTCTATCTCTCTCTCTCCCTCAATAAATAAATAAATAAATAAATAAATAAATAAATAAAATAGTAAAATAAAGAAGAACGGAATCTAAAGAGCAGAAGGTAGGGGAGCATGACCTTAAAATAATGGGAATGGAAGCAGTTGGTTCAGCTGCAGATGGCCTTGCAGAAATAAGATGCAGGTTTTAAGGGCAATGAACTTTCAATTTGCCTTTTAGACAATGGGGTCAGGATGAAGAGCAGCCAGAGGGTGTTACAGTACAGTGTTCTGTGCTGGCCAGGGTCCCAGGGGCTAGGAAAGTCCCTTGCATGCCCAGAGCAATGGGGAACTGAAGTTAGGCCTCCCTGGTAATGTTGAGCTTGAGAAATAAGAGATAATAGTGGACATCCTTGACAAAGGGTGTGCAACAAAAATGGTCAGGTGTGGCTGGTGGGGTGCCCAAGTGGCAGTGGGGAAATTTCCTCAGGCACTGGTAGTAAAGGCAAGGCATCTTGCCTTTCTCCTCTTTCTCCTCACCCACTCTCTATTGGTGTGAACCAGAGAGAACTCACACCAGCTATTGAGTGTCAGCCGTGTGCAGCCTTTCCCAATTCCTCATTGGTGACATCATGTCGGTTGCCTGAAATTGGTCATGGTGAGAGTACTCACACCATGGAAATGAGCATGTGCTTCAAGTCAGTAGTTTTGTTTTGGAGACAATGTTAAATATTTACCAGCATGATATTACATGGTCTAGTGTGGGGTACAAATTCTCCCCAGAAAAGTCTGACTTCCTATAGCCCTCCCTCCCAGAATGCTGGGTGTGTTCTTGCAGATGCATATGAAAATGGAGTTGGAAACCAATGCTCTCTTCCCAAGCACAATAGCATAATGTGTGAGTATCTGCTGCAAAGATGTGATGATACCACTGAAAATTCAGGAGTAGCAAATTACAGAGATCACTTCTGCCCTGCCTCTGAGAATGGGTCATGCATAACACCTGGAGGAGTATCTATGGTGATTAGAAATCAAAGTAGCCCTCCTGTAACCAATGTCACAAGGGTAGCAAAGCTTTCCTACTCCTTTTCCACCCCACCTGCCCCCAACATCCACCACTGGTCCCAAGATGCATCAACTCAAGACCATGAAGTCATCCTTTGGTATTTATATGGGAGCCTCTTTGGCATCCGTTTGCCCCATGGAGTGAAAGGGTAATAGACCCCCGGGAAGCCTACCATCCAGTTTCTTAATCTCTTATTTCCAATTTCATAATTTTTTCTCTTATTTCTGCATTTACCTCTAGGATTCTCAAACCACCCTGTTAAAGGTCTTGACCTCCTAGATGACATGACTTTTTGAACGTACACAGAGCTGTTATCAGTTCATTTCCTTAGGGAGAAGGGGAGTTCTCTCCGGTCTCATTTCTTAAATCCTCTCAAGTTCTCTTTACCTCTAACCTTACCAGAAGAGATGGGATGGGACTGGCCATCCTCTGGGGATCACCAGAATGAGAAACCCCAGCCCACACAGGATTGAAGACAGCTTCCCCATTGCAAACGTGTGGAAAAACATGAGGAGGAGCAAAAATAAAACTCCCCCTTATGCATTAGAACCAATGCTTTACCACTGAGTTGTTCATCATAGCCAGAAAATTAAAACAATTAAAAAGAAAACAACCAAGTGTTTAATAAGAGGGGATTGGTTCAACAAGTCCTGATACATAATTACATTGGGATGTCATATAGCCATTCAAAACCATGAAAAAAGAATGTTTCGTGGCACAAAAAATGTCCACAATTCATTCCTACGTAGATAAAAGAGTTATAATACACATTTCTACCCTCACCCCCACATTCATACACAAAGTATAGATACTATACAGATAAAGAAGAAGAAAAAAAGACCAGTAAAGGCCACACATCAAAATGTCAAGTATTGATCATTACATATGAACTTTAGTAACTTTATTTGTATTTTGCCTTTTCATATCACATGCCACTTTCCTTTAAATTCCAGACGTGCTTATCTCCCCCACTTACTTGCCTCTCTGGAAAATCCCTTTTGCCTTGACAAACTTGCACTAAATGACCTATCTGCCCTCCCCCCGCCCCCACCCAGGGCGATTGCTCAAGAAGGACAGTGAACTCATTATCTCTCAACAGAAATCAAGCCACAGTCTTCCTGCAGACGTGTTCTGAGTTTGGAAACTTGCATATGGGCCACCCCATACAGACAGTCTATACAGCCTACATGTTCAGCCAAGAACAAGCTGGATTTTTTTATTTAGCCATTGTAGACAATAGCGAGGTGCTTTCAAAGCATGCTTTCCAGACACCTTGCAAGATGGCATGGAAGCAATTCAATTCGGCTCACCCCAGAGCTAAAAGCTCGGGCAAACGTGAGCAGGAGGCACAGTGAGGTAAAACCATTAGTGCAAACTACACTGTTTACCTCGGAATTACAGGGGAAATGAGCCTTATGATCTTGTGATCCTGTGAGAATGAGGAGTTCTTTTACTAGAATTCTCTGGTTGTAACGTCTGTTCTATCTTTAACCTCAATTTTAATTTCAAATTGTAAAACATTGTAAGGGAAGTCTTTCTAGAACCATTTCATACTTTTCTGCCCTGGTAAGCAGAGTAAACAAATCTTGTGAATATATTTTGATGAATGCTAATTCTAATTATTTTGCTCTGCTCTAAGTGATGCTAATGTGGCAGAGAGCCTTACATCCCACAGCCCCACATGCTTTGCCTTTCACATTTTTCTTCTCTTCATCTCCCCACTGTTAAGAAGGCACTTCGCGCTCCCTACAGAGAGAGTGTGTTAATTTCTTGTCTCCTTTACAATTCTCCACCTCTGATACTGTCTTGATCCTGACAAAAGGGATCAACTCATTAATATTATTTTAAAAGTTTGAGTAAATAAGCTCTGAGTAAAGCTTTGATTTTTGTTGTTGGTTTACTCCAATGGGTTTTCATCTATACAATATTTTCAGGCTGATATGGTCAGAATATTTTTCTCTTTTCAATTTCCTAGGACATTTTTGGTTTTGATTTTGGTTTTGGTTATGCTTTGACTAGATGAAGTATTGGAGAAATGACCTCCAAACGTGAGATATCAACCTATCTTAAAAAAATTTTTTAACATTTATTCATTTTTAAGAGGCAGAGAGAGCCAGAGCATGAGCAGGGGAGGGTCAGAGAGAAATGGAGACACAGAATCCAAAGCAGGCTCCAGGCTCCAAGCTGTCAGCACAGAGCTTGATGCAGGGCTCAAGCCCACGATCAGGTGAACCCATGATCAGGTGAGATCATGACCTGAACCAAAGTCAGATACCTAACTGACTGAGCCACCCAGCACCCAACAACCTATCTTTTAAATATAGTTTTTACTGACACTTTACTTTTATCACCTTTACTTGCAAATAAAATGTATGTTCTTCAGTGGGAAAAATTATGTGCTATATTTTTGTACATTTTACTGTTTCAAACATAGAGCAGATACTTGGTAAACAATGGTTAACTGCCAATTTACAGAATTCTATGCTTCTTAATAACTGTGGAGGCCAGAGATAAAGTCATAAAATGATAAATCAAAGACACAAAGTGCATAACTGGATGAAAAATCCAATTACTGGAAGAAACAATAATTACTAAAACAATGGTCTTTAAATCTTTTTGTTTGGAAACGCTGTACAAAGAACTCTGAAAAACTACATATTCAATGTCACCTTTATAATTTGACTTCTATAATGTGTCATTGTAAGTTAATATTTCACTATATTGTAAATACTGACTTGAAAAAATAAAATTATATCTTCATTTTAAGTATATCCAATGAAATATAGGTGCCATGGGGATTGGATACTTTAAGATTTATTTCCAAAATACAAAGAAGTTCCCCTTTAACAGATGAAAATTTTACATCCCTTTTTCTCCTTGACTCATATCTGTATTCCACTAACCTGACAGGATTTTATTTCTTCTGGGTTAGCTTATCATTATAGTTACTGAGAGTACATAATTGATAGATAAATATTCCTCATAAAATTTTACTGGATATGTATATTTAATGAGATACATGAGGTTTTTTCAATTTGTTCATGTATTCGTGGGTGATCATTACGTATTCCTAGAATAAGATAGGATTCGACACCAGCCATATTTTTATTTTTTATTTTGATAACTATATACACCAAATACATGTCATTTACATGAATGGACAGAAATAGCAAGGTAGCTTATTTTTAAGAATGCCACCTAAGATAGGGACACCTGGGTGGCTCAGTCAGTTAAGCTTCATGCTCTTGATTTTGGTCATGATCTCATGGTTGTGAGTTCCAGCTGTTCAGCAATCTCTGTGCTGAGCGTAGCATCTGCTTGAAAATCTCTCTCATTCCCCTCCCCCACTCACACTCTCTCTCAAACAGAAAAATAAATAAACATTAAAAAAAAAAAAAAGAAATGCCATCTGAGATAGATGCCAAGAAGGCTCATTGTAATCCATGTTCCAGAAATTTTAATCATCCACCAGCTCTCTCCGCAGTGAGATTGTTTTCAATATGGCTGAAAGCAAGGGTGTGTTACCTAGGTAACCTATGCTTGGTGCCCCAGAGCACCTCTTTGCACATCCTGAATCCATGCAGACTGGAGGATTCTAGATGGCTGTAGGGTGGCCCTTCTCTTGTGAAGTGGAAGAAGGTAACTGGAGGGGAGGAAGGAGAAGCAGCAAGAGAGAAAACGCACTCACAGGCAGATCACTTTGAAAAAAGCACACTTTCTTCAAGGTTGGGAAGGTTGATGCTTTAGAAACCAATCCCCACCCCCTTGGAAAGTCCATCTTGAGAGAATCCATGAAAGAAGATGGAAGAAGTGGAGAAAGCTTCAGCGAGGAGTTTTGAGCTGAGCCTGGAGGGTGCAGGAAGTTTAAATTAAGCACTGAAGACTTGGAGGTTATCCAACCTATCTGAGAGGCACAGGTGAGCCAAAAGCCCTGGCCGAGATGTCCGGATGGAAGACACTGGAAGAATGGTGGGCAGGAAATAGCCAAGGCTAAACACTTTGGCTGTCTCATTCTCATTCTGGATTCCACAGTCATAAACAGTAGGAGCATTTAGGGTACAAGACTCTAGATCGGACATGTAATACTCAATTGCCTATAGAAACTAGGCAGGCAACACAAAATAGTCACTTCTGTGACAGAAGCTTATGACATAGCCGTATGTCACTGTGCATGGGAGGGGGGGGCGACTAGCGGACATGCAAAGGGGTCAGCAACAGTGGAACAGTGGACCTGTGTTGCAGACCTTCCCATTTCTCAAGAGAAACTAGAAGTCCCGATTTGAAAGCAAAGCTTCTCAGTAGGCAAGACAAAACATGTTTGTAGGCTATCTCTGTTCTCCACGCCACCAATTTGCTACCTCTGCTATAAAGACTAAATTTTTTAAAATATTTTATTTATTTCTGAGAGAGAGAGGCAGCTTGAGCAGGGGAGGGTCAGATTGAGAGGGAGACACAGAAACGGAAGCAGGCTCCGAGCTCGCTGTCAGCACAGAGCCTGATGCGGGGCTTGAACCCACCAACCGTGAGATCATGACCTGAGCCGAAGTCGGACGCTTAGCCGACTGAGCCACCTAGGTGCCCCAAGACTAAATTTTAACTAGACATTAAGCCAGAATGCCAGGAAGCATCAAAAGCTGAATTATTCTTCCGCATGAAGGCAGATGCCTGGAACAAAGTTAGACAGTCAGTCAAGGCTTGTCAGCCGAGCAAGGAAATCAGTGGTTCCTTTGCCAGAAGGGCACCTTTACAGGCCCCCTTCTACTTCCTTCCAGAAAGGGACCGGTGATTCTCTAAAGGGTAGAGTCTAAAGGGCAAGGGAGAGAGCTCTGTGAGGCCTCAGCACCAGGTGTCTCTTTCCAGCACTGGATTCTGCTTTCCCGTTTGTTTTTGGCCAGTAGAGAGAATAGCAGCAATTCTGCCCACTTCCGTAGGAGACTGCTGTATGCATTTCCTGTGCAAACATTTCTAAAGATCCAGTTGTTTTTATCATGTGCCCCTGCCTTGGATTGCCTCGTGTGTTTATTTTATCCTGATGTACTCTGTGTATTTTGAGAGCCGCCTTGAAGGCTTTGTGGAACGAGGTAGGGTGTAAATAAATAAAAGTACTATCTCTGGAGCCAACCCCTCATCCCCTACCTGAGTTTACACTCTGTCGATGCTTCAGGCCCCGGGTATATGGGGATGCCACTTAGTAAATTACTGCCTCCATGTATCCTGAAGGTAATGGGGCTTCCAAAGGTGCAGAACAAACCACCAGAGAGCTGTTTAAGCGCTAGGAAAATCTGGCCCAATACATTATTCCAAATCTATATTTATATTCATGGCTTATGAAGCACCTCCGGGCCCTTTGGGATAAGAAAAGCTGCATGAATCTAAGAAAATATTATTAAATAGATTTATTTTGGGTTGCTAAAGACTGTGAGGCCCTCTGGAGAACCACTGGAGGAGAATGAATTATTTTCTGCAATCCCCACCACTTGTCTTTTTAAGAGTCTCTCATTGAACCCCTAGTGCTGCCTTAATAGTTCCAGCTAATCCTGTTGCTATAGTTACAACAATTAATTATATGCTTAACTAGCCTTACTAGTACACTACAGCAATTCAATTAAAATCTGATTTCACTCTTCCTGTGCTTCCGGGTCTTTTTTTCCCCCCTGCCTCCAGCTCTGAAAACTGTCCATAATATGGATTGAAAGGGTCCCAGAAGTTGTTCAGGCCAGTCCCTGATGGAGGCTTTGGCTTGAACTTGATAGGACCGGGCACTTGCCTTGGTACAGGGGGCCAAAACATTTGGGAGATTTGAACCCAACAGCTGAGCAAATCAGAAAACGAATACCCGAGGGCACCTGGGTGGCTCAGTCAGTTAAGCATCCAGCTTCGGCTCAGGTCATGATCTCACGGTTCGTGGGATTGAGCCTCAAGTCGGGCTCTGTGCTGACAGCTAGCTCAGAGCCTGGAGCCTGCTTCAGATTCTGTATCTCCTTCTCTCTCTGGCCCTCCTCTACTCACATGTGCTCGCTTTCTCTCTCTCTCTCAGAAATAAATAAAACATTTTCAAAAATTAAAAAAAAAGAAAGAAAAAGAAAATGAATACCCAAGGGCTGTTAAGGCTGCGAAGAAGAGATGAAGTTTTTCCCCCTTCTTAATTTTAATAATGTATTTACTTTGGAATGAGGATACACAGAGTTCTTAAATTAGTGGTTGTACCCAACCACTGTATGCTACCCAGACATGCCTGCTGAGCCATACGGTGGGAATCGCCCCTCCGGGGCCATCCCTGCAGACCAGTGAGACTGAAGAGGCTGTAGGATCATCTGAAGCTCCCAGGTGCACTGAGATTGTCAGTCCCCAGGTACTCAATGGAAATGCCTTGTCTGGGAATTCTGGTTAAATTCCCTCTTCTGCTGATTACCAGTGTCAGAGTAACAGCCCAACACGTCCATTATTACCAGGAGGGAAATAATTGTAGAGGGGTCTTGTTCAAGTTCGTATCGATTTCCAGGACAGAGCTGTAGGTAAAATCCCGTTCCTGTGAAAACTCTGAAGCTTACCATTTTTTTTTCTTTTCTTTTCTTTTTTAAATCACAAAAGACATTCTGTCAATACAACTGACAGTATGCTTTTCTGATCTGTTTCCAATTTCTTCCTCTTCCCTCTTTGGCCCCCTAATAATGACGGCTAACACTGCCTCATTTCTATGCACCCTGCAATATATTAAGTGATTTTCCTGAATTATGTGATTTTGCAGATGTGGAAACTGTGGCTCTCAGTGCTTAAGGACTTACCCCAGGACACTGAGCTAATGACAGAACCGCAGTCACCTCCAGACTTGCCAGGCTCCTAGGTGCGTTCTTAGATTGTATACCCTGAGCTCCTCCAAAAATGCCTTTCCTGCTCTGACCCTTTTGCTTTAATGACCTCCCCTTCAACTTATTCCCCCACTCCAGCCCCCACCTCCCCAAGGAGGTCTCCAATCCAAACCCAGTCCTGACCCTCTTTCACCTGCCTGCTACCTGTCCCTTGCATGTCTTCCCGTGGCCACTGCAAACTCGGTGTGTTCACAATGGAACCGACATCCCCTCTCTGACCTGCATTTGTCCATCTTCCTCACCTCTATATGTCTGTGAAGGCCGTGCAGTCCTGAAATTCAGAACGGTCTCTGATTTTTGACTCCCCATCTCCCATGACTCCTTACAAATAACCAGTCCCTTGGCTGGCTTGCTCACCCTCGTGGGCCATTTCCTCCATGGGGTCCAATCAGCCCACTCCTGAGGCCAACAATGAGTCCAAGGGAGGAGCCAGCCCTTTGCCATGAGCCAGAGTGTGAATTTCACAGCAATTTAGAATGTGCATTGAGTTTCTCTCCAGCTTTCCACACTCAGTGGGTTTATTGTACCTTAGTCCCCCACCATCACCCCCTGGGGTGTTCAGAGTTTCTGTACCATCCTCAGTAGGGCGGGTGTTTGAATGGGCCCCTCCTCTTGACATACCAGATACTGGCTTCCTTCGATGGACCATTACTGTGTCCCATCCCCACAATCAAACATAGCCTTTTTGTGGCCCACACCTGGACAAGATGTCTATCAACACCGTTTGTAACCATTCCCCATTCTTACTACAAAGTCAGCCCATGTTAGGCTCTTATTCAAACTGAATTTCTAAATTTGAGTTTGCTTCTTTACAATGAGATATTTCTGGAGACATTACCCCATTTCAAAGGAATGATTCCAAAATATGTGTGCGCGCACGTGTGTGTATGTCGATGGGAAGGGGCAAATACACACACACACACACACACACACACACTCACAGAAAAGGCATTGTGTTTTAGGCTGTATTTGGATTTTTCTAGCACAATATAATTTATAAAATACTTATTAGGTGGGGTGCCTGGATGGCTCAGTCAGTTGAGCGTCCAACTTCGGCTCTGGTCATAATCTCCCTGTTAGTGAGTTCAAGCCCCGCACCAGTCTTGTTGCGGTCAGCAGGGAGCCTGCTTTGGATCCTATGTCTTCTTCTCTCTGTTCCTTCCCTGCTCACGCTCTCGCTCTCTCTCAAAATTAAATAAACATTAAAAAGAGAAATACTTACTGAATGTCTTGTATCTGCAAGGCACTGTGCTAGGTTCAAGTATTATCTATCCCCTGAATAAATATTCATGAAGTGATTAAATGAATGAGTGGAGGAAAAAATGAAGGAATGAACTTATTTCATCATTTATTTCTCCAACTTGGGAACCATGGAAATACACACACACACACACACAAAATTGCTTTGAGAACAAAGCAATATTTTTGTTATTCATCTACTCCACAATACTTAATCAATGTCTCCTACATGTCAGGCACCACGCTGGACCCCAAGAACACAAAGGTGAGCAAGAATGGACACAAAATCCCTACTGGCCAAGCTCAAGTTCAGTAATGGAGGCAGGTGGATGATGCAAGTACAGGTCAATAGGCCCTACAGCAGTTACTGGGCTGTGACCTTCTATGACCGTTGGTGTCGCCCAAAACAGACAAAGCTTGAGCACCAGAAGTGGAGGACACTTCCCTCTCAGGTCCTCCTTGAGCCTGCTGACTCCCACTGTGGCCCTCCCTTCAACTCCTCTATGAAACTAGGACTTTCTGATTTCATTTCATTTTATTTCATGTTAATGTTTATTTGCTTATTTCAAGAAAGAGAGAGTGTGAGTGTGAGTGTGAGCAGGGGAGGGTCAGAGAGAGAGGGAGAGAGAATCCCAAGCAGGCTCCATGCTGTCAGCACAGAGCTCAGTGCAGGGTTGAACTCATGAACCATGATACCATGACTAGAGCCAAAATCAAGGCCACCCAGGCACCCCTTTTCTTATTTTATTTTTAAACAGTCCCCTCCCCTCCAGTTCAGCAGCAAGGAGACGCCTCTCCAGGAGCCAATGGCATCTCTGAATCTATCCAGAATAATCCCTTAAGGTGACAAGAACAGTCAGCCCATCACAATCCCTGCTTCCCTGGGGGCCTGACCAGCAGTCCCTGGGAGAGGGGGAGAAAGCATTTACTTACATAGAGTCAATTATGTCAATCACACTCACCATGCTGCTCCCCACCCCTGCAATCGTCACAGAGGAGCTCCGGAATCCCACATTTACTTTCCACTAATTGATGCCCTTATGTGAGCAGGCATAATCTCACCAACTCCACCAAAAGAAAGTAAAGAGAGGGAAATGTTCCAGAAAGAGCTATTCTTTATATAATCGCCATGGCAACGCCGTTATCACAGGGGCTATCTATCTGGGCCAAAGTAGTACAGAAAAGAGAACGACTGTGGCGTACTCAGGCCCCCACAGCAGCCTGGGGACACAAATGGGGTCACAGGCTTCCCAGGCTCTGCCCAGGCTCCTAATGCAGTACTTGCAGGGCCTGCTCATTCCTCCCCAACTAGGACTCAGCATGTTGAGGAGACACCTCAGCTCACATAAACTAGGCCCCTGAATGTCCTCAGGCTCCTTGCTGGGGCAGGTTCTGTGCTGGCACGTCCTGAGGGCACCAGGCCAGACAAAAAGGTGTCTCCCCAGAAGCAGTCCTGACTGGTTTGTACTGTGGCTGACACTGAGTGCAGGCTAGGAAGTGGCCCCTGGCCCTATCTGTCCTCCTCTCTCGGAGATGTTAGAAATTGGGTAAATCCCCTCCTTTGGGTATCTCTCTCTCTTTGTACAGGCTTCCCTCCCCCCAAATGCTGAGGGATGCTCCCCAACCGGAATCCCCTTCTTCCTGCCCACCTGCCGGGAACTGCGTTCTTGAGTCAGTCAGCCTTAGGCGTCTGCACTTTTGCCTTCCATATTATGGGTTCTTGCCCAGGACGTTCCCCCGCTCTTCACATGATTAAATCCTCAAGAGGCCATCTCTTCATCCCTCAGGAACTGTCAAATCCCTAGGTGAACATATTCATGTTATTTATGACTTAGAAACAATCAATGTAGGGGCGCCTGAGTGGCTCAGTTTGTTAAGCGTCCGACTTTTGATATCTGGTAGAGGTCATGGTTAGTGAGTTCAAGACCTACATAGGGTTCCACTTTAACAGTGTGGAGCCTGCTTGGGATTCTGTCTCTCCCTCTCTCTCTGACCTTCCCACTCTCTCTCTCTCTCTCCTGGCTTGTGGATATCTATTAAATGTTAAATAAATAAACTTAAAAAAAAAAACAACTAATGTAAGCAAATCCATGAGATTGGATGATTTGAGGGAACTTCCATTTGCTTACTGGAAAGTAAGCTTTTTATAGGGAGAGCTACTGGCATGAACTTGGTAGAAGGCTTGACCCTTTCACAAGGATGTAGGTAAGAGGCACAAGCTGGATTGGAGAAAAGGTACTGGTATGGACTGAATTGTGTCCCTCCAAAATTCATAGGTTGAAGCCTATGACTGCATTTGGAGTAAAGAATTAAGGTTAGAGGTGCCTGGATGGCTCAGTTGGTCAGGTGTCCCCCTTCAACTCAGGTCATGACTTCATGATCCTGAGTTCAAGCCCCACATCAGGCTGTCTGCTGTCAGTGCAGACTCTGCTCCTCTGGATCCTCTGTCTTCCTCTCTCTCTGCTCCTCCCCCACTGACTCCCTCTCTCTCTCAAATATAAATAAACAAATATTAAGAAATGATAATAACAAACTTGTCTTATTTCTAAACTCTGGGGAAATGCCTTCTGTGTTATACCATCGAGAATAGTTCTTGCTATGGATTTTTTTTTTGCTCATTATAAGCTTAGGGAAGTTGAAGTTGTTTGTTTTTGTTTTTGTTTTTTTGCTATTTCTTGTTTGCTGAGCCCAATCAGAAATGGAATGGATTTTATCACTATTGATTCTGTTTATTGAAAATATCATATCATTTTCCCCTTTAGTCTATCAATGCAGTAAACCACATAGATTAATTTGTTAAGGTTAAATATTATATTTCTGGAGTGGACCCAAATTCAAAATAAGATGTCGTCTTTTTATATAGTGCTGAATTCATTTTGCTAAGATTTATTTATAATTTTTGTATTTATATTTTTAAAATATTTTTTATTGTTTATTTTTGAGAGAGAGAGAGAGAGCGCGCACAATGGAGGAGTGGCAGAGAGAGAGGGGTACAGAGGATTCAAAGAGAGCTCCCCACTAACTGCAGAGACCTCAATGCATGGCTCAAAGTCACAAACCGTGAGATCATGACCTGACCTGAAGTCAGATGCTTAACCAACTGAGCAACCCAGGCGTCCTGGCTTTATATCCTTGAAAATGGTCTATAATTTTCCTTTCTAACAATTGTTCATATCATTATTTAGTTTCAAGGTAATACTGGCTTCATAAAACAAGATGACACACGTTCTCTGTTTTGTTTTATATATTGTTTTTTGGAGAAGTTTGTACACATTTAGTATTATTTATTCTTTAAATGTCTGGAAGAAATTACCAGCATGCCTAGAGATTTCTTTGTGGGAATTTTTGTAATTGTAAAAACAATTTATTTAATCTATAGAGAACTACTTAGATTTTTGAAATTTTCTCCCTGATCACTTCTCAGCCTTTTGGCTAAGATCAAGTGTAGAAATTTTCTCCTTGTTTCCATTTTGGTAAGTTGTATTTTTCTAGAAAATTTCTCAGTTTTCCTACATTTTGAAATTTAGTGAAACAAAGTTGTTCACAATATCCGTTCACTATTTTTTGTAATGGTCTATAGGATATGTGGTAATTCCTCTTTTGCATTCCTGATATTGGCACTATGTGTCTTCTTTCTTTCTTAATCATACTTGGTAAGTTTAGTTTTTCAAAGAATCAACTTATAGCTTTGTAATTTTTCTGTTATACATTTGTTCCATTTTTGACTAGTATAATATTAGAATTGCTATTATCTCCTGTTTTCTTTCTTTTTAACTTAATATTTTTAAACTTTCTATTATAGGTTCTACAAGAAAATCAATAGCTGATTAATTTTCAGTTTATCTTCTTTTCTGACATATGAACTTATCCTTTTAAGCATGGTTTTAACTACCTCCTGCATACTTTAGTGTGTCACATTTTCATTTAATAAAATAATTTCAAATTTCCATTGTGATTTAATTTTGCCCTTGAGTTATTTGGACATATTTTGTTTAATTTCCAAACATTTTGGGGCTTTATAATAAGCTTTATCATTGATCTCTAGATTTATTTCACTGTACAATTTTACTACATGGAATTCTGTTAAGATTTGATTTATGGTTCAGCATATGGTCAATTTTGATATAGATATTCACTGTATTCCTAAAAATAATGTGAATTCTGAAGTTGGTTGTACAGATGGTAAATCATGTTCCACTTTTACATACCTTTAATGATATGTTTTTGTTTCCCAGTTGTTGAGAACATGTTAAAATCATGGTTTTACATGATTTTATGGTTGTGAATTTCTTCCTTTAAATCTGTAATTTTTGCATTAGCTGTTTTGATGCTATATTATGGGTGCATACAAATTGAAAAGTATGCCACTTTTCTGGTTGATTGATCTTTTATCATGATGAAATGTCCTTCTTTATCTCCAAGAATGCCTTTTGCCTTAAAGTCTATTTTATCTTATACATGTTATTTTTCATTAGTTTAGACTTTTAGTTCTTTTGTGTTCTCATAGATAAGGTGTTTATTTGTTCAGCTTGAGAGGTTTCGTTTTATAATTGAAGTATTTAGTCCATTTATACTTCATATAATTCCTAGTATATCTTGGGTTTTTATTATCTATTACTTGTCATATGTGTTATACATCCTTTATTTAGTCCATTTATACTTCATATAATTCCTAGTATATCTTGGGTTTTTATTATCTATTACTTGTCATATGTGTTATACATCCTTTATATGCCTTTCTTGCAACTTTTTGAAGATTGCATTTTAAGATTATTTTTCAGTTCCTTCTGGAAATTACAACCTTGGTAGTTATATATTTTATTTTCCTTTAATAATTACATAGTGGTTACAACAAACGTCTTTGATTTATTAGAGCATTATAGAGATAGGCCCTTGGATTACTTCCCAGGTAATGCTAGAACTTTAACATTTTCAATTCCATTACCTCTCTCCCATCTTTTATGTGTTGTTTAATGTATTTGTTCTAATGAATTTTAAATAATTATCATTCTGTGTAGTAAATATTCATTTAGACTTACCTACATATCTTCCATTTCGCTTAATATCTTTTCACATTTCTATGTTGCTATTTGAGGTAACTCTCCTTCTCTCTTAGGAAATACTTTAGTATTTTTTTAGGGTGTGCATGAAGACAACAAACTGTTTAGTTTTGATTTTTCTAAAATTGTTTTCATTTTTCCTTCTTTTTTTTTTTTCTAGATAGAATTCTAGTCCAGGAGTTATATTCAGAAAATCTATTCAGCAACATTTATTATGACCTAAAATTTATCCAAAGCTTGCTTTGGCCAAGTAATTCCCCTTTTAGGAAATCAATAGAAATAAGTTAAAGTGAAAATAAAGCAAAATGTGTAAACATACAAACTGCATCCTTATTGATAAAAGTGAAAACCTGGAAGCGTAAAATCTAACATTAAAGCAACAGTTCAGTAAATTATGGCAAATCCATGGAATATTGTGAAATGTTAAAATGGCGTCTATGCAGTACTTTTGTGAGAAAAAAAGCTATGTAATTATGAATGTGAGGAAACCAAGGTTCAAACTTCAAGATATTTTGTGATTTTATATAAATAACAAATCTATGTGTATAGTAAAAGCCTAAAAGGAAATACATAACTCAGTTACCCCTCCTTATCTGTGAGTAAAAGCATTATGGTGGCTATTTTTCTGTAATTGAAATTGATTATTTCCATATGTAACTACAGTAGCCTTAATTCTTCTCTTTCTTTTTTTCATTTAAAATTATAAATAACACAAATGACAAAAAATTATAGCTCTGTTAGAAGACATTTAATTTAAGGGGTTAAAGTTATTATAACTGTCTTCCACACACAGAATTTCCCATGAAAGGAAAACATGGAAATATACCAAAGAGATCCATTTACACTGTCATAAATTGTTCCAAGTCTCAAATCACTGAGAAAAACCTACCTCACACAAGTTGCCGTGAACACCTGATCCCCAAGCATAAACCTTTGTGTTGAAAATGGCATCCCCCCACACACACATTTCATTTGGAATTAAAAGAATAGTATCCACCTTCCTTCATATACAGTATGAGTCACTTCCTAAACCTCATTAGGGATGGTAATAAGGCTTCCCCAACAGGAATTAATTCCATGCTAATCATATATGTCAGTGACTTTCACAGCTGCTTCACAGAAGCAAGAGTTTTGCAAATTAGTTGCTTTCTTATTTGGGGAAGGTGTGGGATGGGCCAGAAGCAAAGGCATCGTTGGAACTCACATAATGTTTTCAGACTTGTTAATTAGCCTAGCAGTCTCATTTTATCATTTCATCAGAAGATGGTTTGGGGCAGAAGCAGTCTTGAGGTCATCATTCTGACTTGGCTGATTAGCACTGGGCTTGTCAAATCGGAAAGGTCACAAAACAGTGTCTAGTCTTTCTCTTCAAGCTAAAATTATTGTCAGAAAAATTTCTAAAAGATATTCTAGGATTATCTCTCTGGTATTAAGCAGATCTGAATTTGAATACTTGGTGCCTGCTCTTTTGCTGTATGGCCTTAGGGAAAGTGCTTATCTTTGTGAACCTAAGTTTCCTTCTCTGTAAAAATGGAAAACATGGGGAGGCACCTGGGTGGCTCAAGTCGGTTAAGCGTCCGACTTTGGCTCAGGTCACGATCTCACAGTTCGTCAGTTTGAGACCCACGTTGGGCTCTGTGCTGACAGCCAGCTCAGAGCCTGGAGTCTGTTTCAGAATCTGTGTCTCCCTCTATCTCTGACCCTCCCTTACTCACGGGCTCTCTCTCTCTCTCAGAAATAAATAAAACATTTTTTTCAAAAAAGGAAAACTTGGGGATGGACAAGACAATACACAGTAAGGGTACAGTAAATTTTCATTTACCTAAATCTTCCTTCAATGCTTACTGAAAAACTTTGCCTATTGAGAGGACCAAGATTCAATTTGTAAATTAAGTGGACATTTTCCACCCCCCGCTCCCTCAGCTAATACTAGTTAAGCTGCTTTCAGCCTAAATGCAGAACATGATACAGATACGGGGCATCAGATATGTGTGGGAATAGTAGAGGGAGTGAGGCCAACGCAATGGAGATTCAGGGCAAACACAAAAACCTGAAAAGAAAGTCCAGTGAGGAGACAGTACAAGTTAGTTTTACTCATTCACATTATTAACATTTATTGAGCACCTACTATATTGTAGGCACAGACTTTGAGGCAGAGGATACAGTGGAGAATAAAATAAGCCTCCCACTTTTTTTTTTTAATTTATATATTTAAATGAGCAAGTGAGGGGGACAATGAATCCAAAGCAGGCTCTGAGTTGACAGCAGCAAGTTTGATGTGGGGCTTAAACTCATGAACCACAAGATCATGACCTGAGCTGAAGTAGGATGTCATGACCTGAGCTTGAAGTCAGACGCTCAACCAACTGAGCCACCCAGGTTCCCCAAGCTTCCGCCTTTCTTCAGGAAGTTTGCACCCTACTGGGGGGCAACAGATGTGAAGACAGTATGGAAAGGGCTATGGTGTGGGATGATCTGGTATCTGTGGTGACATGGGAAGGTTCCTCATGTTCCCCACTCTAGGATAGCCCTGAATCAGCCCACCTGCTTCCCAACAGCAGTGATTCTGCTTGCATGATGTAAAGCCATGTTGGAACAGGGGAAAGCCTACCTAGGCCAGGAGGCAGAAGAATGGCCTTGAACAGGTCAAACAAACTATATAGTTTATTCTGTCTTAATTCCAGTCTTTGGAGAGGATGCACCCTTCCCCAAGACATGGGAAATCATCACAGAAGTGCAGAGCTGTAATGAATCAATCCATAGTAATTGCTGTAGAGTCACTGAGATGAGTAGCTTCTTTGGGGGAAGACCCTCCACCCAGGGAAGGCTAGTTTGTCCATATGTCAGACAGTTCTTCCCTGAGTACATCTACTCTGACCTCATCTCCCTGAGCACATGCCTCTTTCTCAAGCTCTACTATGGCCATCTTAGGATGTCATTCCCTGTGTTCCTCTTGGCTGGTCAGGATTAACTGAAGTTGTGAAGAGTTCAAAGGAAGCAACATTGACTTTTTTCTGGGAAGGCAGGTTACCCAGGGCAGTGAGGTGATTTAGCCTGGATTTTGAACTGTGTTAAAGACCTTGCTAGTTTGAGAATTGAAAGTTGGATAATCATACCCATTGCACCCTTTCATTCACTCCCCAAATATGTGGTGACTGGCTACTATGTGCAAGGCACAGGACTAGATGCTGGAGCTACAGTGGAGAGTCAAAGCAGACCCCATCCCTACACCCATTGACTTTATAGATCAGTGAGGAAAGAAGACCTTAAGCAAATCAAACCAGAAATTAAATGTGACAAACAAGACTGGTCCTAAGTAGGATAGACATAGGATGCCATGGGAAGATGATTTTACTTAGAGAGGTCATCCCTAAGGAAGTGATCTAAAGGATGAGTAAGAGTTGGGAAGGAAGAATGAAGAGGGGAAGGAAGGCAGCCAGAACAAAGACCCTTAGCAGAAGAAAGTAAAGTGTGTGTCAGAGATAGAAAGAACCCAGGGCAGCTGCAGTGGAGATAAAGGCAGGGGAGAGGGAGAATGGGTGCCAAGTGAGGCTTCACAGGTGAAGTCATCTATGGTGGCACCTTCAGGGATCTTTATGTCAAGCCACGCACAACTTCAGAACTCACTGGTTCTGTAAACACTGATTATTGTGCCTCATATTCTTTTTATAATTTTAATTAAGCTTTTTTTTAATCTTGAGATAATTGTTGATTCACATATGCTTGTAAAATATAATACAAAGGAACCCCTTGTATCATTTACCCAATTTCTCCCAATGGTCGCCTCTTGTAAAACTGTAGCCCAAACCCAGTATATTGACATTCAGACACAGAACAGCTCTATTACCCCAAGGATCCCACATGCTGCCCTTTTATAACCACACCCACTTCTCTCCAGCTCCCAACTCCTCCTTTAACTCACTGTTCTCCATTTCTATAATTTTGTTATGTAAAAATGTGATATAAATGGAATCAGAGTATACATTATCTTATGTATCAATAATTTGTTCATTTGATTGCTTCTTTGTCTGAATTCTTGAGGTGGGAGTTTATCAATTTGAAACTTTTCCTTTTTTCTAATGTATGCACAATATGCTATAAAGTTCCCTTACAGCAATGCTATTATCTGTATCCTACAAAATTTTGTTGTGGTTTCATTTTCCTTCTATTCAATGTACTTTTTTTTAATTTCCCTTGAGACTTTCTCTTCATCCCATGAGATTTTTAGAAGTGCATTCTTGGGGCGCCTGGGTGGCTCAGTCAGTTAACCATCCAACTTCAGCTCAGGTCATGGTCTCATAGTTCATGAGTTTGAGCCCCATATTGGGCTCTCTGCTGTTAGCACAGAGCTTACTTCAACTCTGTCTGTCTCTCCCCTCTCTCTGCCCCTCCCCTGCTCATTTTGTCTCTCTCTCTCTTTCTCTCTCTCTCTCAAAATAAATAAATAAACTTAAAAAAAACAGTGCATTCTTCAGTATCCAATTGTTTGATATTTTCCTGTTTCATTTCTATCATTGAGTTCTATATTGATTCCATTGTGCTCAGAAAACACACTCTGTATGATTTCAATTCTTTAACATTTGTTGAAGCTTGTTTTGTGGCCCAAGATATGGTCAAACTTGGAACATATTCTGAGGGCTCCTGAATATAATGTGTTGGTTTCTTGGTTGGCTTTTGTTTACATACTTTGCAGTTCTGTTGTCTGGTACATACACAAACACATTTAAGACTGCTATGTCTTCTTTGTGAACTGACCCATCTCTCATTCTACAGGGTCCTCCATTTCTGGTAGTCTTATTTTCTTTGAGGTCAACTGTATCTGAGAGTCAGTTCTTCATTTTGGGGATTAATGTTTGCATAATATATCTTTTTTCATCCTTTTACTTTCATCCTACCTATGTCATCATATTTGAAGTGAATTTCTTATAAACACCATACAGTTAGGTCTTCTTTTCTTTAATTCATTCTGCCAGTCTCTGTCTTTTAGTTGATGTAGTTACGCCACTTATAGTAAATGTAATTGCTGATTAAATTTACCAATTAATTTTTTGTTTTCTGCTTTACTCAGTTTTTTTTTTTAATTTTTTAAAAATGTTTTATTTATTTCTAGGAGAGAGAGAGAGACAGCATGAGCAGGGGAGGGTCAGAGAGAGAGGGATTCACAGACTGAAACAGGCTCCAGGCTCTGAGCTGGCAGTCAGCACAGAGCCCGACGCAGGGCACGAACCCACGAACCGCGAGATCATGACCTAAGCGAAAGTCGGACGCTCAACCGACTAAGCCACCCAGGCGCCCCTTGTTTTCTCAGTTTTTTAAATGTTTCCTATTCTTTGAATTGCTGTGATTTATTTGAACCAATTATTTTTAGAATTCAACTGTAATGTACCTGTACTTTTTTTTACTGTGTTTCTTTATATAGCTGTTTAAGTGGTTGGTGTAAGTATTATATACATTGGGCTTATTACAGTCATTTTATTATATTCAGGGAAGCATAGAAACTTACATCCCTTTATGTTTTTAATCTCCTCCATATGTAACATTATCACCTTAAGTATATTTTTTCTACAAGAATTTAGAATAATTTCAAGCAGTGTATAATTTTTTTTCAACTATCAAACTTAATTTATAATACTCAAGAGAAGAAGGAAAGTTTATGGTATTTACTATATTTTTGTTTATTGTGTTCTTTATTTATCCTTGATGTTCCAAGTTTCCTTTTTTTATCATTTCCATTCTGTGTAAAGAATTTCTTTTAGTCTTTCCTTTAGAGTAGATCTGCTGGTGAAAGACTATTTTAGGGGCACCTGGGTGGCTCACTTGGTTAAGTGTTCAACTTCGGCTGAGGTCATGATCTCGCCATTTGTGAGTTTGAACCCCGCGCTGGGTTCTGTGCTGACAGCTCAGAGCCTGGAGCTTGCTTCAGATTCTGTGTCTTCCTTTCTCTCTGCCCTCTCCCTGCTTGTGCCATCTCTCTCTCTCTCAAAATGAAATAAACATTTAAAAAAGAAAGAGTATTTTAGTTTACTTCTGATTTTTCTTTTAATTCCTGAAGGATATTTCAGCCAGATATATGATTACGGGCTAATAACTCTTCTCTTTCAGCCTTATATTGTGCCACTTCTTTCTGGCTTCCATGTTTTTTGTGAGAAATCCACTGTCATTCTACTTGTTTTTACCTTATAGACAATGTGTTATTTTTCTTTGGCTGCTTTCAAGATTGTTCTTTGACTTTAGCTTTCACATGTTTAATTATGTGTCTTAGTGTAGATTTATTTGTGTTTGTCCTATTCTGGACTTAAAAAAAAATTTTTTTTCCAGCTTCTCGGATCTGTAGTTTCCAGGCAACATTTCTTACAGTACATTCTCTGCCCTCCCTTTTTTCCCGATTCTCTTTCCTGGATTTCTATAACACATAACACAAATGTTTGATCTTTTGTTATAACCCCACAGATCCTAGAGGCTCTGTTATTTTTCAATTGTTTAAGGTTTATTTTTTTATCATTTTTTATTTTTGTGCTCAGATTGCATAATTTCTATTTTTCTATCTTCCAGTTCACTTATGCCTCTGTCCCTTCTGTTCTGCTGTTGAATTCATCCAATGAAATTTTTATTTCAATTATTGTATTGTTCAGCCTTACAATTTCCATTTGGTTCTTCTTTATATCTTCTATTTCTCAGTTGAGAGTTTCTATTCCTTTGCTGATATTTCTATGTTTTTTTAATTCCAAGTATTTTCATAATTGCTCATTAAAATTATGAGCCCTTGAAAATTTTTGGCAAATAATTCCAATATCACAGTCATCTTGTTCTTGGCATATATTGATTGCTTTTTTCCATTCAACCTGAGAAACTCTTGGTTCTTGGTATGACAAGTGATTTTTCTTTTGAGTCCTGGGCATTCTGTATTGGTCCTGAGACTCTGGGTTTTATTTAAACCTTCCACCTTAGCTGGTTTTCTCTGATACCAGTTTGGCAAGAGTAAGAGAAAGATTGGTTTGTCTTATTACTATCAGGCAAGAGTATAAGTCCAAGTTCTTCACTTGGTTTGCACTGACACACAAGGTGGGGAGGGCTCATCACAACTGCTCAGTGGGAAGTGGGAGTTCTATGTCCCCATAGGATGTCCACTGACACTGTGAGGGGTGGGAGTTCATTACCACAAGGGATGAAAATCCTGGCTCTCTACTTTGGCCTTTTCTGATGCCACCATGGGGGCTATTAGGGTACCTCATTAGACCCTTGCAAGGGTGAAAGTCTTCTCTCCATCTAATCTTTGCTGGTGTAGTTAATAGTGGAATTACAGTTTTTCCCATGATGTTTGGGTGGAGTAGAGTCTGAAAATCTTTTGTCTTACTAGACTGCTTATTTCTTGATCCTTAGGTTTTTCTTGAAAAATTTTTTTCTAATTCCCTTTGCATTTCCAGGTCACTGGCTTCTTTAGCTCCAACTATGGAACGTTTGAGACAAAAAGAAAGCCCAGTCACCAACAAGTCATTCCTTAGGTTTCAAAGTCCTTGGCTGAAATGAAATGCCCTTTACTCCACATTTTAGGGTCATCTTATGTTTGTTTTATATATAGTATTCAAAGTTACTTAGTGGAGGAATAGAAACAGTACATTTACTCCCTGTAACATGTTCTTTTGACTGAAAGATAATTGAAAGTAAAATGTAAAGGGCTTGTGGCTTCTATATAAACACTTTATTTCACCTATGAAAAAATGGGCTAGAGACGCTGAAGGCTTCTCCCAGCTCTACAGCTGGTCAGTGCTGGAGTCACAGCTAGAATTCAGTTGACCTGATGTCCAGCTAACCTTCTGTCACCTTTAAACCACACCCTGAAGCCTCCTTTATCACTAGGAAGGTCTGGTCTGTGAGCTTCTCAAAATCTCTGTGCTAACCTCAGAAATTCCTACAAAGTCAGACCAAGATGGGTTGACCTCCCTGGGACAAGGACCAAGCAGCCTAACCAAGCAGCTCCTGGTGGCCACTGAGATTTGAGTGTTACCAGGACAGTCTTGTATTAGAATAATTTTCAGGGGGGGAGGGAAGGAAACAACAGTTACTTTCTTTACAAGAGAAAATTAGCTTCAACTTGCCATGTGTTTCCTCACCAAGGCTAAGGGTTTGGAAGTTGGCAATTGCTTTAGTGGTCATTGGTGGCAAGGCAGAAAATGAGAGAGCCCCTCCTGCCCCTGTCCAGAGATTAGAGATCTTCTCATTCAATTTCTGTTCTTTCTGCTGTGGTCAGAGTTTTCAATATTCTAGTGAAATCCTCCTGGCTATTTTTAGGCTAACCCAAAGCAGAAGATGTGGGAAATGTTGCAGGGGTGTATTTCTCAATAGCCCTTCCCTATGATTGCCATGACATTTTGTTGGAACATACATTTAAAACCGTTCCTGCATTCATCCATACCAAATGGCAGTGCCGAAACTTTTGAAGATGCTAAGTAGAAGCGTCAGAGGGCCCAAGTAGGGATCGGTTGTTCCTTCTTTACAGACTCAGAGAATCACAGAGTTAAAATGGTCAGGGGAGAAAAACAAGGGTCAGCTGTTGAAAAAAATGTTTTGTGGGTTAGGTGTCTGACTTCGGCTCAGGTCATGATCTCATGGTTTGTGGGTTCGAGCTCCGTGTCAGGCTCTGTACTGACAGCTCAGAGCCTGGAGCCTGCTTCAGATTCTGTGTCTCCCTCTCTCTCTGACCCTCCCTTGCTCACCCCATCTCTCTCTCTCTCTTTCTCTCAGAAATAAATAGAACATTAAAAAATTAAAGAAAATAATAAAATAATAAATGTTTTGTGATTCTTTAAATTTGGGAGTTGATAAAACATTCCTCCTATGTTCAATCAGTTATTATTTTAATATATGATTTAATACAAATGACTATTATGAAAGAAAGAAATAAGAAAGAAAGAAAGAAAGAAAGAAAGAAAGAAAGAAAGAAAGAAAGAAAGAAAGAAAGAAAAAGAGAAAGGGAGGGAGGGTGGGAGGGAGGGTCAGGGGGCATCTTTTAACTACCTGTCCAAGGGTGGCCAAGGAAGAATGGTAGTTACCCTTATGTGTGGAATGACTCTCCACTCATACGAAGGTGAATCAGGTAACAGTGGAGCGTTTATTATGGTGTGGTGTTAATTTCTTCTTGCCTTTCCCATCCCTCTGGTGGTCCAGCAGATAACTAACCTATGCTCACCGCACCCAGGGAGGAACTGGACAGGGCAAAGGCAGACTCTCCCTGTGAGGCCTCCAGGCATTTGTCCCCCAAAGGATCCTGGGGAGAGATTTGGAAATAGCCGTGTCTTGATCAGACATATTAAAGCATAAAAGTAGGATTTCCTCTTGAAAGCTGGTGGTGGTGGGGAGAACAATATGCGTGTGGAAGGGGAGGGGGACAGAAGAGTTCCTTTTGTTCTCTAAACCAGCAAAAGCAAAAGAAAGAGCGACTGAGGCTCATCTAGGCATACAACACTCTGGCATCTTCAGAAAGTTCCAGTGTTCCAAAGATGGCTAGGAACAGCAGAGGTTCTGGGCTAGAAGGTATGCTCAGACTCTGGTGGCGAACAGCTCCGTGTTATCCATGGATTCCAGTGTCTTGGTGTGACTTGGGAAGGGAGAGAGCCCTGCAAGAGATGCTGGGATGAGGGATTAGCATAGAATCTGATGTTTTAGAAAATGCCGTGGCATTTGTTGCTTCTCCCTTGGGCTTGTGGCTTCTGGTCCACCGGGGTCCACTGGGGACCTCAACAGTGTACTCCCATTGATCCTGACAGCATCCTGTGATGAGGTCACATGGCCAGGAGGCAAAAGAGTAGGCTCTGGCATCATATGAGACTCCACACTCACATATTTCACTTCACAGTGGATGCCCCTGATTTTCTACCAAGAAAATAAAACACTTTACGTCAACACTTTAATAAAGCACTTCTTGGAAAGCTTCATGGGAACAGAGACATGTTCAAGGGAGGCGAGCATAGAAACTCACTAGGTATGTACCTCTCCTTCAAGGAGTCACTGCTTCTCCTCAGCCCTTTGCTCCTTTGTACTGGAAGAGAAGGAGGCCTGTGTTTCTTTAACAGTCTGTTCATTGCGTCTGCTTATTTCAACTTACATGCATTTGCATGTGAAAATTACCTTCCTCAGCTCCCAAATTGATGTTTGCATGTGCAAGGAGAGAAGCCTCTCTCTTTGAAGCTTGAGAAGACATTGCTGCAAAAAATAATTATTATTTCCATTCTGATGCTCACCCTGTGGCCCGCCATACCTCACACATCATAGCATGCCGACAAGAACCCACACACGCCAGCAAGCTCTCATTTTATTTTGAGCATGGGCCCTAAGAGAGAAGTAGGTATTGCTTACTGCTAATTTAGTCTGACAAAATCTATACCTTGCAACTTAATTTCTCATATTTCTTGTTTTGTGTCACTTTCTGCTCTCAACTGTGATGTGATTTCATAGATTACAGAACCATTTTTTTTCGGGCACTGGGATCTCTTGTTTTCTCTGTAGATTGAAGTAAGTATACTGAAACAAGGTGCAAGAATAACTTTGCTGATGCTAACAGCACTGTGGTTTGTTGATTTACCTAAGTGGAGGAGTCCCTGAACATTCATTCTGGAGAAGCTCCTCTGGACCCCACAGGCTCCTCAAAAGTCTTGCCTCTCTGTACCCCACACAGCAGACACTGGGTCCCATCCTTTGCCTGAATAGCATTGCAACTTTTTGTTTTTCTCCCTGGTAATTAGTCAGCTGCCAGCAACTTCCTTTCCAAGGAAAGCTTCTCAGAAGTCGGCCCCCTTGACCCATATGTAGGTCTGGATTTTGCCCAGGCAGACGGAAAGGTGGGGCTAATTCCCATACGCCTTTTCCTTATGACTTTGATGAAGACAACACTGAAGGTTGTTAACCAGGCTGTTACTTTGAAGTTTACAAAAATGGCCTTCAACCTCATCCACGTATATTTTCGGATTTAATTCTAACAACAATCGCATTGGGTAGATAAGGCTGCCCAGATCAGAGACAAGGGAAACCAGGGTTCAATGAGTAATGTTCTCAAGATTTACAGCTAGGACGGTATGAAGATACATTCTTAGCAAACTCCTCCCAGGATGATTGGCTCAGGGGGAAGTAAAGTGTGTACACACATTCACCCACACACCATGCCTTCCAAGGCAGGCCCTGTGGGCCCTGACTGCCCCACCCCATCTCCTTCTCTGCCCCTCTCCGAAAATCACAGGTACCTGAAAACGCAGAACAAGCCCCTGTAGACACCAAGGCTAAACAAAGGGGAGTGTCTTAAGGCATTGCACGTGGAGTCATCAGCTTTCCTTGACGCAAAGGATTCATCCTTTTTTCTTTGACTCAAGAAGGACAGTCTGGGAGCTATGACCCAGCTCCATTGGTTCTCACCATGGCCTCCAGGCCATGCAGCCAATGGTCTTTTGGCCCCCAAGAGGAACTGGGAAAGGACCAGTCTCTACGAGGCAGAGGCCTTCTCTTTAACCGACATGCAACAGCAGTGACTTAACACCTGCCAGGCCGAAGGCCCCTGACCTGTGTGGGATTCTGGAAATTGCGTACCACACAGAACATGAGTGACGCTGTTCAGTCTCCTACAAAGCACTTCCATGGGCAGAGTTTTGTTTGATTCTGATGTCACCTCTGAAGAGTTGGTTGAGCAAAAATGATGATCCTCAATGCAGACCTGAGAAAACTGAGGCCCATACTGCATATGTAAATAGGGGTGAAGTTACCATCCATTCAGGAACAGCTCTTAAGCTATGTCCACTTACATGGATACTCTTCTAATCCTCACAATGACCTATGATGTCCACCCTAAAGAGGAAAAATATGGAGGTCTGGAAAGGTCATGGGACAGGCCCAAGGTCATTAAGCCAGCAGGTGGCAAGATTAGGTCCTACACTTCCAATTCCTGGCATCAAGTTTGGAATTGTGTCTACCACTCACAGAAGCCCAGAATCTCTGCCCCTGATCTCCTGGGGGAATCCTTGATGGACACTGACACAGACACATTCTTTATAGACTGGTCAGACCCCAAAATAGACCAGGTGACACAATTTAGCAGTTCAAGGGAGGAATCTGGATATTAAGTCCAGTAAATGTGTCTTGAGCCTGGACAGCAAGGAGTGTCCAGATTGGACCATATGTGGGAAAACATAGATAAGACGAAATCTGCAGAGGTGGGGTATTTGACTTCCCACCACGCTGCATGTTTTCTTGGACTTTACTGTCAGATTTATGCTAAGCTCGGTTTTACAGATGAGGCCTTCTGAAGTTGATTTTTTTAAATGTTTATTCATGTAATTTGAGATAGAGTGCAAATGGGTGGGGCAGAAAGAGAGAGAGAGGATCCCAAGCAGGTTCCTCACTATCAGTGCAGAGCCCAGCATGAGGCTTGATCCCACAAACTGCAAGATCACAACCTAAGCCAAAATCAAGAATTAGACAATTAACCACTGAGTCACCCAGGCGCCCTCTGAAGTGGATTTTAATCCTTCAAAACAACCCGTAGGTGGAGAATGCCGCAGCCACCTTGTAAACTGCAGAATGCAAGTGCAAAATGATAGCTATAATACTACCGTTTCATCTGGCTTAATTGGAAGTAAAGTAAAATGGGTGACTGGGGCCAATATAGCACAAAGTAAGTACCAAGCATTACTCACAGGCTTCAAATGATCAAAATGATACATGTGTCCCATGTCCAAGAACCAAATAATCCATGAAGGAAAAGCTGTGGAATGTGAAGCTGGGTGGGGAGTGGCTCTCAGAAGGGAAACAGGAGAGCATTACACTCTACATCTTTTTTAAAAATTAAAAAAAAAATTTAATATTTTTAAGAGAGAGAGAGAGGGAGAGAGCAAGCTGGGGAGGGGTAGAGAGAACCAGAGACAGAATCTGAAGGAGGCTCCGGGCTCTGAGCTGTCAGCACATAGCCTGAAGCCAGGCTCGAACTCATGAGCTGTGAGATCATGACCTAAGCTGAAGTCAGACGCTTAACTGACTGAGCCACCCAAGCACCCCCACTCTCTACATCTTAAAGACACAAACCCACTTAACCAAGGGATATCTGTGCATTAGCTCCAGTGCCCCTGTACCGGAGGACCCTCAGAATGCCTCTAGGATAATGCAACACACTCTCACCTCAACTGGTGGAATAAGACACAGATCAGACCTCAGTCTGGGCAGCGGAGCCTGTACCCAGGGTGGAATGCAGCTCATCCCACAGAGGCCAATGGGAGTGTCCATGGGGTATTAGGCTTCTCTGCTCAGCCTGAGACTGAGGATCTCTAAGTAACAAAAATGAGATGTCTTTTTGGAAGATGCACCACCTGCTTTGGGTGTGGCAGGCGTGAAGTTGTGGATTTCCCCACCCACTGAATGCCTCCCATTTCCGAGGCGGAAGTCATAGCCCCAGCCATGAGTGCTGCCCCACACATTCACTCCGAAGGGCAACACCACTCTGGTCAAGGAAGTGCTTTGTGTGGACACAGTGCTACCTGGCACTGCCCATCTTACAAGGGGAGTCTCTAAATCCCCAGCAGTTCTAAAGGGCAGGTCATGAAGTCCCAGAGGTCCCTGTGGCTCAAGGCCAACATCACACAGGCACCAAGCACAACACCTGCTCCACAGCACCAAGAGGCCTGTCCCCAGAGTCTCACTTCCTTGTAAGCTTGACTTGGAGCTCCCACCAGATGTTTCAGATTTCCCAAATGGAGACCAACAGAGCAATCAAGTCTCAGAAGACACCATTTCTTACAACCAAGCCTACGACGGATGTGGACTAAATGGTTTCACCTTCTGTTGGGGAAATTGGCTCAAGGAGAGGAAATTAATCACCAGCCAACTTCAGGGCCTTTGGAAGCCATTTATCACCTTGAGTTTCCCAGTGTACTCAACCAGGCACCAACCCCAGGAGGTGCTCCACCTCCCAAAACTCCCTACTTTAAAACATTTCCCAGCACCATCTTCCTCTTGATGATCTGCAAGGCATCCAGCATATTCAAGACTCTGAGAGGTTAAAGAATACATAAACCCACTGCTTTGGACAATTTCTTTGGACTTGAGCATTCCCTTATCGACTTTGCAGGGGATAGCTCTGCATGATCAAGGTCGAGCTCAAATATGTTCATATTAATTGGCCTAAGAAGTGGGAGTGGCTCTGGGGTTTGGAGGAGACAGGGCTGAAGCAGCTAGTCTTGGGGAAAAGAGACTTTCTAAACAGAAGGGGGCCTGTGGCTTGGAGTTTCTGTCGTAAGGAAGGGTGGGCCCCCAGCAAGGGGACAACAGTGGACATCCAGGGATGGACCTTGTACTTCAGCAGCTAAACCTCAGGCAAGAGCCAAATGGCAACAGGAAACTGCTGTCCCCACCACCACCATAGGGTGCATGCTGGCTTGGAAACTGAGCACAGTGGTGGGATTTAGCACACAGGAACCAGAGAGCCCTGGCCAAGTGTTCCAATTTGTATACGTTCCTTGCAGCCTTCGTGTGTAGGGTGGGAAAAGGGAGAATTCTCCTAAAAGTAGTGTGCTTAAGTCTCTTAACCTCACAAGTGCATGAGGGCCCAGAGTCACATCGAATGAAATTTGCAGAAATAGGGTGAGAAGACGTTCCTTACACTTGAGCCTCAGGGCGATTGCAGATTCAACGTGCACCCCAGGAACAATACCTACCGACGCTTTGCGGAACTTGTTTTCTGCAGAATACTCATTAGGAAATGTTCGTGTGGGTAGACTTTGTACTTCCCCAAGGTCTTTACTTCCCTTCCTTCCTGTTATAAATAAGTTAATGAAAGGTGTTGTTTTGCAACCAAATAAAATATGGCCTCAAATAGAGCTGATGTCAACATTCTGTCAAACATCTGCATGAGGGTGAAAACCTCTTTTCATATATTGAGGCACCCAGCTACCTGACCTCATGCACCCGGTAGCTGCAGTTTTCTCCAATTAATTTCCTCACTGCTTTGGCCTAAAGCCAAAGATTATGAAATGTCCTGGGAAAATGTTTATCATATATTGACAAACAAAATGCAGGTCACCAAGCAGAATGTCCCACATATATAGTCAAGTCTCACTATCTGTGGTAATTATGTTCTGTAAAGTAGCCACAGACACTGAATTAGCAGATACTGAGCCACTGTTTCAAGGGAAAAGAAAGGCTTAATTCCTGTAAGAATCTGATCACATTTTTGTCAACTGATTAATACATAATCATGTTTTATGTGTGTTTCTATATAAAGACACGTTATTTAATATATATTGCTGACTCACAAACATTAAACTCACCACCACCAACTCTGACACATGACTGAAGAGGCTGATCTACCACACACATTTTCTCTGTAAGGCACTTCACAGGCTTCTGGCCCCTGGGAACACTAGTCAGCTCTTCAGCATTACATTTGGGCGCCATTTTATTTTATTTTTGGAGAGAGACAGAGAGAGGGACAGAGAGAGAGAGAATCCCAGGAGGGGCAGAGAGAAAGAGGGAGAGAGAAGTGGGGCTCACCCAAAGCAGGGCTCCTATTTTACCCAAAGTATGGCTCCAGCTCACCCAGAGCAGGGCTGATGCTCACCCAAAGCAGGGCTCCAGTTCATCCAATGTGGGACCCGAACTCACCAACTGTGAGATCATGACCTGAGCTGAAGTCAGATCTTAACGACTGAGCCACCCAGTAACAGACAGTTACTTGAAGGGTTGTAGGAGGGGGGATGGGCTAAATGGGTGAGGGGCATTAAGTAATCTACTCCTGAAATCATTGTTGTACTATATGCTAACTAACTTGAATGTAAATTTAAAAAAATAAATTAAATAAAACCGTTAAGATCATCAAAATGCAGGGGCACCTGGGTGGCTCCGTTGGTTGAGCCTCCAACTTCACTGGGGTCATGATTTCACAATCGGTGGGTTCGAGCCCCGAGTTGGGCTCTGTGGACAGCTCAGAGCCTGGAGCCTGCTTGGGATTCTGTGTCTCCCTCTCTCTCTGCCCTCCCCCCACTCCCTCTCTGTTTCTGTCTCTCAAAATAAAATAAAGACATAAATTTTTTTTAATCATAAAAAAACAAAAACCAGGGGTGCCTGGCTGGCTCAGTGGGTTAAGCAACCAACTTCGGGTCAGGTCGTGGTCTCGAGGTCCATGAGTTAGAGCCCCGCATTGGGCTGACAGCTCGGACCCGGGAACCTGCTTCAGATTCTGTATCTCCTTCTCTCTCAACCCCTCCCTTGCTTACTCTCTGTCCCTCTCTCAAAAATTAAAGATTTTAAAAATTAAAAAAAAAAGAAAGGCTGTGGAGAAACAGGAATTTTCATGTATCGCTGGTAGGAGTTTGTATTGGTTCAACCATCACAATGGAAATGACACAGTAACTTCTGAATTAAAAATGCATACACCCTAATAATTTGGTACACCCAATGACAGATATTACTATATTAACATATTCATTGCTGCGTTGTTTATGATAGCAAAAGATTATAAACCAATAGGGGGCAAATTACATGAGTGACGGCATACAAGCTCACGTGCATGCACACTGGAAAACTCTTCAGCCCTTGCAAAGAATGAGCCATTTCCGTGGGCAAGGCTATGTCACTCCTGCTAAGACGAACTGGTCTGTGAAAAGAACCAGATGCAGAGCAGTGTGGATCACAGACCACCATGTACTGAGGCAAAAGAAGGCTCCGGGCACACATTTTTATAATTGCCAAAGATACTTTCTAGAGAATACTCTCTTCTCTTCCCTCTCTCCAAAAAACCCTGGTCATAGCATGGTTTCTGGGAAGAGGGATTGGATCGCTAGTATTCATGGGGAAGACTTATTCTTCACTGTATGTTCTCTCAAACCTTTTGAACTATGCGCATATATTACTAGTTGTAAACAATAAAATTAAAATAACCTAACGATAAGTAAGACAAGGCATGGACAGGGAGAAAATATTTGCAAAACGCATATCTGATGAAGGCTCACACCCAAAATACGTAAGGACCTCTCAAAACGCTATAATAGGAAAATAAAGGAAAACAAGGGTTTTTAAAATTTTTTTTAAAATTTTTGTTTATTCTTGAGAGAGAGAGAGAGACTCAGAGTGTGAGCACGGGAGGGGTAGAGAGAGAGAGGGAGACACATAATCTGAAACAGGCTCCAGGCTCTGAGCTGTCAGCACAGACCCCAATGTGGGGCTCGAACTCACAAACGGCAAGATCATGACCTGAGCCGAAGTCAGAAGCTCAAAGAAGGGTGTTTTTTTTTTTTTTTAATGCTTATTTATTTTGAGAGACAGAATGCACGTGAGTGGGAGAGGGGCAGAGAAAGAGAGAGAATCCCAAGCATGTTCTGTGCAGTCAGTGCAGAGTCAGACACAGGGCTTCATCCCAGGAACGTCCAGATAATGACCTGAGCTGACATCAAGAGTCAGAGGCTTAACTGACTGAGCCACCCAGGTACCCTGAAAAACAAGTTGTATTTTATTTTATTTTATTTTTTGAAAAACAAGTTTTAAATGACAATAAAAGTATGCAAACTAACACTCCAAAGAAGAGATCTATTTAGCAAATAAGCATATAAAAAGATGCTCAATATCATTAAGGAAATGCAAATCAAAACCACAGGGACATAATACTACACACATATTAGAATGCCTTTAATTTTTTTATGACAATACCTAGAGTTGGTGAGTATATGGAGAAACTGGAATTCTCCTGATATTACAGGAATGCAAAATGGTTCAGCTACTTTGGAAAACACATTTCCATGTTTTCTTATAAAAGTAAATATACACTTACCCATATGTCCTAACAATCTCACTCCTGGGAATTTACTGTAGAGAAATGAAAACATATATCCACACAAAGACCTGTATATGGTATAGTCATTCAATAAAATACTACCAAAAACAAACAGAAAGAGAGAGAGAGAGGAAGAGAGGAAGGAAGGAAGGAAGGAAGGAAGGAAGGAAGGAAGGAAGGAAGGAAGGAAGGAAGGAAGGAAGGAAGGAAGGAAGAAAAGAATCAATGCTCTGAAACAACATGGATGAATCCCCAATGGCATTATGCTAAGTAAAGGCATCGAGATACAAAAGACAACAGGCTGTGTGATGCCATTTGTATGGCTTTCTGGAAAATTTGAAACCATTGGGACAAAAAACAGGCCAGTGGTTAGGGACCTGGGGAGAAAAGAAAGGGATTGACTACAAAGGACAAAGAGAGGGTAAGTGGGTGATTGTTACACAACTGTATACATTTGTCAAAATGCACAGAACTGAACACCAAAACAGATCGAATTTTACTATATGTAAATTACTCCTTGATAAACATGATACCTCAAGTTCACTGCGGGTAGCCAGGCTGTTTTCTGAACAGAGGAGAAAAGGTCATGAAAAACTCAGACAGCTCTGCCACTGACTCCCTAGGAACGTGCCTGGCTGTCCCCCTTCCAAAGACGCTGAAGTCTCTACAGATTCTGATGGGGCCCTGATTCAACCACATCACCTGTGGGGAAAAGCATTTAATACTATCCCCCCCAAACACTGAGTGACAATATTATCTTTCCCCACTGGGCACAGAGATTTCAAGTATGAACATGATCTTAATTAGATGCTCGTCTCTTCAGTTGGGTTATGAAGATGGTTGCACTGAGGTTGGAAGGAGACGGGAGAATTTGATTAAAGTCAGTCACTGGGAAAATAGCATTAGTGTAGCTGCAGAACTTAAAAGAAGGCTATGACAGGTGCACTTTTTATAACCTTGTCCTCTGTGTCGACAATTATGCTCTCTGTGGGCATTTCAGTTTTGACTTTCCAGTATGCTCATAATGTACTACAAAAACAATCACTTCAAACAGTTTGTTTAAATGATGTTCCATTTTAAAATAGGAGCTCAAAAAAAAAAAAAAAATACCCCACCTACACCTATTCAGAGGCCCCACTAAGTTGCTTCAATAATCGTGAATTACTAGCACCTAGTGTCTACTGGTTTCATTACTCTGACAGCTGAAATAATGTGCAAACTCATGGCTTGCATCTTTCTTGCGTGTTTGGGGTTAGGAAAATAATAGGCAGGTGACGCATATTTTCTAAATTAACTCGAGCTCTGCGTTTGTCTATAGCCCTAAAAGGTTCAATTGCATGCATGGTACATGAGGAGGTGGCAGACACATGGAGGTTCTACTTGACTGGATGCCATTGTCATGAGGAATCAAGTGTCACCCCTTGTAATGTAAAGGAATAAAATAATGTAATCTTTTAAGACAGACTCAATGAATCCATCCTACTCTGAAAGAGATAATTTGGTATATAGAGTACAAAAGGTAATCCCTTTGATACGCATGTTATATCTGCTTCATCCCTGGGAAGACAGAAAACAAATTTAACACTGATTATTAACATCTTAAGGTTTAAAGCTATAGAAGAAGAAGAAGAGGAAGTTGTTGCTGATGTTCAAAAACCATGATGTCAACGCTATTTCAGCAATGCTTCTGCGGAACCCAGCCTTCTTTGTGGGAAAGGCGCAGGGACAGACTGAGCCTGCCCCAGTAGACACCGTAAGGCACCAAATGGTCTTTGGTTTACTCACTCCTAAACTTCCACAATAGAACAGAACCCAGGCTCCCGGATGATTTAGGGAGCCCGAATTCCTGTCCTCTGTTCCATCTATATGATAAAAGTCAAATTCCAATAAAACCAAGTTAGTTTGTGGGGATTGGTGAATTGAACTCAAGGGTTGACTTTCTCAGATGCCATTGACATGGCAGAAAAGGCATTGTTCAGGAGGTAAAATGACAAGGATAAGGAGGAGAGGGTGCAACAGTGGAGAAGGTTACTGCCTTCTCTTGGAAGTGGACGGATGGATGGATCAGAGCAAGTTTGTCCGGCAAAGGCCAGGACCTTGGACACAAGTGTGGGTACCCATGTTGGGGGAGTGGGGAGGCAGAAGTGCCTGTGCTCTTCTCTGACCCTGAAATGGTGGGGCTGTGGACCCCAGGACCGCATCCAACCCCATCCAGTGACTACCGCCCTCCAACTCCTACAAGGCCTTAGAGATCATTCTGGAAAAACAAAGAAGCCCTGGGCTCAGAGGAATGGTCACAGTCATGGAAAGATGAGGACTGGAAATAGGGATCAGAGGAAAGTCCACATCTGAGTGTGGGGAAGGGGAGACCCCCTTCCTGCTCTTGCAAGTTGCTGTTCCCCACCTATAATACATTATTTCGTGTGTGCAGACAAGTGAGAGAAAAGACGGACACACAGAATTCTCCCTTCCAGAAGCTGTTCTCAGTATTTAACATTTTTCATCTCATTTGATTAATATTTATGAAGTGTCATTATGTATCAAGAGCGAGGTGCATGGAGGACATGGGTGTTTAGAGTATGTAATAATATATATTCACAGATACAATGTATACCAGATTCATGAAATACAAAGCAGATTCGTGAAATGAGTACCCCTGATTCCACCTTCAGAAAACACCATGACCAATATAGGTGGAATCCTCACGTGGCCCAACCCCACTGCTCTGCCTCTGCTCTGGGGGGGGGGGGGTGATTGGTGCTACTCCCAAGTTCATGCTTATCCTTCTCATCCTTTTTTTTTTTTTTTAATAATTTTACCCAGGTATGTATCTATTCCTAAAACAGTATAGTGCTTAGCTTGGTTTTGAGCTTGATAAAAGTGGTATCATCTTATGTTACTGACTCTGAAGTTCTAGGAATTACATTTTCACCAATCGTTACATGATGGTTGGCGGCGTTAGGTAGTTCATTTTCACAGCTGTATAATTTTCCAGGAAGTGACTATACTTTTATGTGTACATTTTTCTGGAATGGACATTAAATGTGCTTTTGTTTGGGCTACCACAACAGCCATTAAAAACGTTCTTGTGGGGCACCTGGGTGGCTCAGTTAGTTTAGCCACAGACTTTGGCTCAGGTCATGATCTCATGGTTCATGGAGTCGGGCTCTGTGCTGACAGCTCAGAGCCTGGAGCCTGCTTTGGATTCTGTGTCTCCCTCTCTCTCTCTGCCCCTCCCCACTCATGCTCTGTCTCTCTCTCTCAAAAATATATATTTAAAAAATTGTTAATTAAAGAAAAACATCCTTGTATATGCATTTTTAGTGCCCCAAGACAGGAGTTTCTCTGAAGTACATAGACAACTTGATGGGTCATAGTATTAACTTACTTTCAAGCTTATAAGTTAATATTTTTCAGGTATTTATATCAATTTACACTCGTGCCAGTGTATGAGTCCCTGTCTTTTATATTCCAAACTTTGGTCTTATTAAATTTCTTAATTTTTATAAATCAATGGGCATAAAAAATAATCCCATGGTGGTCTTAATTTTCATTTTCTTGACTACCTATAAGATTAAACTTATCCTCATAGATTTGCTGACTATGCAGGTGTCCACCTATGTGAAATGCTTATTTATATCCAATATTTTTCCTATTGGATTGTTTTTGTGGATCTATAGTAGTCCTTTATGTAGGCTAAATACTAATACCTTTTCAGGAGTATATTTTTCATTAACATCTATGAATCTGAATTCATCTTTTCTTCCTTTTTAAAACAGTTGTTTTCTGGGGTGCCAGCATGGCTCAGTTGGTTAACTGTCTGGCCAGCTCAGGTCATGATTTCGTGGTTTGTGAGTTGGAACCCCGCATCTTGCTCTGCTCTCAGTGCAGATCCCACTTCAGATCCTTTGTCTCCCTCTCTCTCTGTCTTTCTCTGTCTCCCTGTCTCTCTCTTTTTCAAAAATAAACATTTAGACAAACAAACAAATAAATAAGTAAAATGGTATCTTCTAACGAATATCTAAATTACTGAAGAAATAATCCATATTCAAGAATGGGAAGTTTCAATATCATAAAAATGCCAGTTCTACCCAAAAAAGTCTGTAGATTCATCTCACCCCAAGTCAAAATCCCAAATGGTTTTTTGAGGAACTTGACAAGGTAAGTTACCTTATGACTTACCTCCCTATTTGAGTCAATGATTATTTTGTGCAAAATGCATATGTAGTGGAATCGGCAGTCTTTTCTGTACCTGCTTCATAGAAGCTATCAGCTGGGGAGTCGCAGGGACACAAGTTTGAGTCCTGGCTCTTTGCTTCCCAGTTGCACACTTGAGCAAATCACTTCTTTTAATGTCCATTGTCTTCTTTGTATTGGGGATTGAATACCTAGTGGGTATTCAGCAGGAGATGAGAATAATTAATGACAATAACCTCCCTTTACCCACAGGTGATACACTGTAAGACTCCAGCTGATAGTACCAAACCCTACATATACTATGTTTCTTCCTATATGTACAAACTTATGATAAAGTTTAGTTCAAAAATTAGGCACAGTAAGGGATTCACAACAACAATAATAAAATAGAACAATTACAACAATTATTGTAATAAAAGATGTGAGATGTGATCCCTCCCTTAAAATGTCTTACCATGTTGTGCTCACCTTTCTCGTCATAACGTGTGATGATAAAATGCCTACATGATGATATGAAGAGAGGTAAAGGGCGTAGGCATTGTGACATGGCATTAGGCTACTATTGACTTTCTGATGATATGTCAGAAGGAGGTCATCTGCTTCCCAACTAAGGTTGACCACAGGTAACAGAAACCATGGAAAGTGAAACCACAGATATGGGGGGACCACTGTATAACATATACACCCCCTACAGAGTCCATGCCTGGCACATAGCAAACACTCAGTAAATGCAGGCTGCCTTCCTCTTTTCCCTCACTGCCATCTCTGCAAGTACAGGGCTATAGGAACCTCCGGAGCCCACCGGCCCAGCCCCTGTTAGAAGAGAAAGGCCTCGAAAGACAGGAACAGACAGTTTTCCAAAGAAGACATCCAGATGGCTAACAGACAGATAAAAAGATGCTCAACATCACTCATCATCAGGGAAATACACATCAAAACCGCAATGAGATACCACCTCACACCTGTCAGAGTGGCTAACATTAACAACTCAGGCAACAACAGATGTAATGAGGATGTGGAGAAAGGGGAACCCTTTTGCGCTGCTGGTGGGAATGCAAACTGGTGCGGCTACTCTGGACAACAGTATACAGGTTCCTCAAAAAGTTAAAAATAGAGCTACACTATGACTCAGCAATTGCACTACTAGGTATTTATCCAAAGGATACAAAAATGCTGATTCAAAGGGGCAGCTGTTTGTTCAAAAGTGCTGTTTATAACAGCACTATCGACAATAGCCAAAGTATGGAAAGAATGCAAATGTCACCAACTGATGAATGGATAAAAAAGATGTGGTATATATATAAAGAAGCATCACACAGCAATCAAAAAGAATGAAATTTTACCATTTGTAACAACGTGGATGGAACTGGAGGGTATTATCCTAAGCGAAATAAGTCAGCCAGTGAAAGACAAATATTATATGATTTCACTCATATGTGGAATTTAATAAACAAAACAGATGAACATCAGGGAAGGGAATCAAAAACAAGATAAAAACAGAGAGGGAGACAAACCATAAGAGACTCTTAAACACAGAGAACACACTGACAGTTGCCGGCAGGGTGTTTGGGTGGGACGATGGGCTCAATGGGCAGGGGGCATTACGGAGGGCACTTGTTGGGAGGAACACTGGATGTTACCTGTAAGTGATGAATCACTAAATTCTATTCCTGAAATCATGATTACATTATATGTTAACTAACTTGGATTTAAATTTAAAAAATTTTTGGGGCGCCTGGGTGGCTTAGTCGGCTAAGCGTCCGACTTTCGCTTAGGTCATGATCTTGCGGTTCGTGGGTTCGAGCCCCGCGTCGGGCTCTGTGCTGTCTGCCTGCTCTGAGCCTGGAGCCTGTTTCAGTCTGTGACTCCCTCTCTCTCTGACCCTCCTCTGCTCATGCTGTCTCTCTCTCTCTCCTAGAAATAAATAAAACATTAAAAAATAAATAAATTAATTAAAAAATTTTTTAAGTTAAAAATAATATTTAAGGAAAAAAGAAAAGAAGAGAGAGAGGCCTCCCCCTTGGTTACAAGACCCACGGGTCTCCTGGGGGTGGGGGATGGGCGGCACATACCCGCAGAGCCTGGGCTCCTAGAGAGGGAGGTGGCCGGGCTCATGGTCCCATGCCATCCCACTCTAAACCACAACCATGGACATCCATTTCATAATATGACACCAGTAGTAATAAATAAATAATAAATAAGCTACCCACTAGGTTGAAGTAGCTTCTGGCTATGATTAGAATTACCTTCTACTGTCATTTTTCCCTGCCATCTGCTTTATGGAGAATATCTCATTTAATCCTCAGAACCATCCTCTGAGCTCAGTCCCCCGAGGTTTTTCCATTTGAGATCCAAAGAAGCAGAGGCTTGGTGAGGCCAAGGTCGGCCTCCGAGCCCGCACCCTCCCCCTTGGCTCCACCTCCACTGTTGCCCCTTTGTTGGACCACTCCTGTCATCATGCCAGTGTCATTGCCAGTAGAGGTCTTTTCTCCCATGTCATGGACAGTGTGTCCCCTGCCTCCACTCTGAACAATCCCTCTGTCCTACAGGGTTTTATGGGCATGAGTCTGAACTTCCTATTCTGACATGAACCTTTCCCTTCCGAGTGGACACACTCCAGATTCTGGACTTAGATCCCCCTTCAGAAACCAGGGAAATATAGACCCCCTTTCCCACTCCTGGCCGGGGAGCCCTATGACCAGACTGTCTGTCAAGCCAGTCTTCTGATCCACTGTCCTTATCCAGGGCTTACCCTTCTATCTTCAGCCTAGTTTGAGCAGAACAGACCACTGGCTTCTCATCCACCGGTACAAACATGGCCAACAGTGGCTCTTCCTAAGCACATAGTATGTGGTTAAGCACGAGGCTCTGTGTCCCACAGACTAGAGAAAGCAGCAATGATAATTGAGATTGGGATTTACAGAGCATTCTCCACAACTCTTTACAATAAACCTTCAACATATGTTAGCTAAATGCCTCTGGTGTTTCGAGACACCTGAACTTCTATGCGTTCTGTGCCTTGATTCACGATGACTTGTGAAGTGGATTTAATTGCCACGCTTCATATAAAGACTCTCCTGAACAGAAGAGTCTTGGCTGTTGGCCTCATCTCTGTCACTCACTGTCACCTTCAGCCAATCATCCCTTGTCCCCCTGGACCTTCGTTTTTTTTATCTGTGAAACGAGTGGTCAGTGATTGCCAAGGGCCCTTCCAGATCAAATATATCTCTTTCCTTTAGCTTTCAAAGTAGTCATCCAGTGTAATCAATTAACAAATATTGATTAGGTGATCTTCCAGGGCCTGGCAAAAGGAGGGATGGTTTTCATCTCTGTACTAGAACATGATTTAATTTACTTTTCCTTCATATGAACTGGAAATTACAGGGGACTAAGACAGAGAGCAGCCCAAAGACCTTGACGGTCTTTCTTCCCTTTGAACTCCATGAAAAGCAGCACCTGCCTCTCCCTGAGCCCAGAGGTGGAGCTAGCAGAGGCTGATGACATTGAAGCTTCACGGCATCCCCTTTGCACCTCCCCCTTCCAAATCTCTGGCAGGGTTTGCACGTGGCCATCTGTGTTTGTCAAAGTTTCAAAAGAAAGATATTTTAGCTGCAAGCCAGTTAAGGCTGGGGGTGTTTCTACTGAAGTCCCGTTTATCATGCTTCCCATCATGTTAGGGGCAGGGGAGTGACCATGAGTACTTTTAGTGAAGTGGAGCTGAAGATACACTTTGTAAGGCTGTAGTGGCATCTATGCAAGTGATTTGCAGTCACTTCCTTGCAGAGTTGAGTTAATGACGACTGTCCTGGTATAAGACTGGCTTTCAGCGATATTTCTACCTGGCAACACATGGGTCCACCCAATGTCCTGATGCCCAGATGCAGGACTGGAGGACCTAATATGTCCTGTTTGCTACTGGGCCCAACACCAGAATCATGTGATTAGTGGTGGAGAAAAAAAAAATACAGAGCTAATCTGTGGAATATTCTTCCAAATCTCACAGCTCATGTAGGATACATGAAAGAAAGTTGATAAAGAAACTCCAAAATCAGACAACAATCTTTTTTTTTAATTTTTAATTTTATTTATTTTTGAGAGCATGAGCAAGGGAGGGAAGAGAGAGAGGGAGACACAAAATCTGAAGCAGGCTCCAGGCTCTGAGCTGTCAGCACAGAGCCTGATGCGGGGCTTGAACTCACAGACTGAGATCATTTACCCGAGCTAAAGTTGGATGCTTAACTCACTGAGCCACCCAGGTGCCCCAACAACAATCTTAAACATTTATATATTACCAGTGATTTTTATTTGTTTGTTTGTTTGTTTGTTTATTTATTTATTTATTATTAGAGAAGCAGTGGCAGCCCAAGTGGGGAGGGAAAGAGAAAGAAGAGACAGAGAAAATCCCAAGCAGGCTCCACGCTGCCAGCTCAGAGCCCAACACAGGGCATGAACCCATGAAGCCGCAAGATCATGACCTGAGCCAAAACCAAGAGTCAGATGCTTTACCAACTAAGACACCCAAGCAACCTCACCAATGATTTCCTACGGTAGGTCAGGAAGCTAAAAAAAGCTTCTCAAACTATCAATAATACCACAAAAAAAAAAAAAAATGTTTAACCATGCCAGAGTAAAGGGTGAATTATCTTGCTATCCTATTAAAAAATGTCACAAAGTTTCCATTAAACAAGGATGCTGCCTAAAGATTTAGGAAAAAAATTACTAAGTATTCCAGGCAGATAATTAAAATCAAACTATATTATTTTTGTGATGTGTGTGGTCTTTGCCAACTTTCCAATTTTGTAGCTTGGGATTTATTTTCTCTCATACCTGATTCTATTCATATTTTCTATTCTTATTCCCCAAGAGGATCCCCCGACTGCATAAGATCTAGGCCCCATAAAACAGAGATCTGCCCCTGCCTTACCTGAAGGGGAGAGGCTTCAGTTTGCTGAATGGCCTTGGGCACAGCAGACCCCGAGGCACTTGGTCACAACTCCCTCACCTCTATGGTGGGGCGAGGAATGGACAAAACGCCACACCCACACACCAAGCCTCCAGTGTCCATCAAAAAGGCAGGAGATCTGGGGCACCCAGGTGGCTCAGTCAGTTGGGCATCCGACTTCAGCTCAAGTCATGATCTTGGGGTTCATGAGTTCAAGCCCTGCATCAGGCTCTGCGCTGACAGCTCAGAGCCTGAAGCTGCTTCGGATTCTATGTCTCCCCCTCTCTCTGCCCCACCCCAGCTAATGCTATGTCTCTCTCTCACACACAGAAATAAAATAAACATTAAAAAAAAGGGGGGGGGCAGGAGATCTACAGACTGCCGTCTCCTCCTCTGCAGCCTTAGCTGGACCCCTGAGAGGGGTCGAGAGGTCATGGTCCTTAAGAAGAGCCAAGGAGAGTCTGGGAATCCCACTACTTCCAGTGAGAAAAGAGTCAGAGAAAAATGGGTAGAACATTCCCCCCACTTCCAGAATGAGGAGGGAGAAGTGAGATGGGAACTAGGAGAGCAGTGTATCTGTCATGCGGTCAGTGAATGCTTGTGGAGCCCAAACAAAGGATGTGACCAAGGTGCTGGCCCTGCTGATGACTTTGCTTGAGAGGGTGGTTTTCATCCTTCAGTCTGAAAAAGCCCTCATTCTGTGGAGTAGCCACCACTCTGTCCCTGACCCGGGCCACGTGGAGCATATACCGAATTTGAAATTGCAAACAGACCACTTGAGTCATCAGGGAAGCAGTGTGACCCTGTCCTCACAGCCGAGCCATCCCCAACTGAGCCCTCCCCTCCCTCCCTCATGTTCTCAGACCACTCGCTTCTACCCTGCCGGCCCCCTGGAAGTTTTAAGTGAGGCTCCGGGGACAGGCTGGGCAAGGGGCTGGCCCCGGTATGCCTCCAAACTGCGCCCACCGGCCATTCTCAGATTCACGCCTAGCTTACGCCTAGGTTAGAACGCACTAGACTCAGTGACACACAAAGGGTGGGGGGGGGAGGGGAAATGGGGGGAGGGGAGCAGGGGGCGGGGCTTTGGCTCAGGAATCTCTCCCAGCAGGACCCCTGCCTGAGCACAGGGAGACCCAACTTGGTTACAAAAGTCTGTCCACCCATTCCTGCTTTCCAGGAACACAACCATCAAGGGCTCACTTCTGATCAAATGTCAATTTCTGAGCATTACTATTAAGTGGACCCTCATCTCACGTCACCCGACCCCATCCATCGATGTTCCCCATGGAAGTGACTACAGATAAACGGACAGTGGAAATTAGAACCTCCCTGAGCCTTTCTGACTCGCTGGCGCCGTGTCCATTGGAGCCTCACAGGGCTCCGGTCTGCAGGCGGCTGCCATGCCTCACAGGTAGTAACAGAACCCGGCCTGCCTCCATTTTCGGCTAAATGCTTCCACCTGCGGGCCTTTAGCCTCGCTGTAAAAAAAATAAAGGTCAGGATCATAAACGTTAGCCTGTCTATGGCTGATAGGCAAGGCCCACCTCTGGCACCACGAACAAAGATGAATAGTAAATCTCAGGTCCTGGTTCATGTCATCTTGCCTGATTTTTAGAAAAATTAGTGAGAAAAAATAAAAGCAGAGATAGACAAGGAGTTGTTTTGCAGCTTCGGCTGAAAACACAGAAGTTATACACATAGACATTTAAAAAAAAACCTTTTTTCTTAATACAGTGAGCACCTGGTATGTTCCAAGCACATGGTGCACATCAGTGCCGATAACCCTTGAAATTAGGGAGCTGCAAAGAGGCTGAATGAAGCCAAAGGCCCGGCTTTCCCAGACGCCAATTCTGTGATGAGTCTCGGTGTTTAAGGATTGTGGGCGCCTCTCCCATAAAAGCTTCCCAGGGGTTTCAGACCTGAGAGACGGGCCCTGAAAGGGACCAGGTGGGAACAGCCAGTCATCAGCTACCGGGAGAGGTGGGCTGGGCCACACAGTAGTGTCCCTCACCTCTTGGCAGGGAGGATAAGAAAAGAAAATTGGAAATACAGGCCTATGGCCCTAGGTTAAGAAAAGAGAAGAAAACACAAAGTATATTAATATTAATCAGAAGATATACAAATATGTCCCTAAATCTGAGATGCTTAGCTTACACTTGCCCTTCCAAAATCTCACCAAGTTGAAGTATCTCTGGAGAAAAGGGTCTTTTATTGTTTCAAACTACAACACACACACACACACACACACACATAACAAGCACACATATAGCTTCCATTCATAAGTGAGTATTGTTTCCTCCTCTAAAAATAATAGGTGTGCTAAACTCTCCTAAGTAATGGGAGAAAGCGGGCCTTTTAAAAATGTTTTCCATGGCGCCACCTGGTGGATTCATCCTAAAAATGCTATCTGTTCTTGCTCACAATTAAATGGACTTGAAAGAACAAATTCTAATACATAATGAGACATCCGGTCTCCTAATTCTTCCCCGTGGCTTCCCTTTATTTCCTCTCAAGGCTCCCTCAGCCTCCTTTCCGTTCCACTGCAATCGACTGATTCTTGAAGTTTCCCATTTCATTTCATAGCCTTTCAGCTGCATTAGAGCCCTTTTACGGCGAGATTTACAGCAATGTCAGAAATAAAGAAAACTGTTGTAAAATAACCACGGACAACATTATAAACTGGCAGTAAAATTGGCTGTAATGTACAGCTGGTATTTATGTAGACCACCTGTTCCATTTGTAGCCACCTCTGATCCACTGCTTTCAGCCCATTTGTTGTGCTTTGAAAGACCTTTCACTCACCTCCTTCGGCACCGAAAGCCTTCAGAACTAACAATAATTTCCAAAATATGCTGAGGCCTTATGTCAGACTACCCTCGCTTGTCCATGTAAGCCATAACCAAGCCTGGAGGCCCACTGTGGCTTCTGCATCTTCAAGCTCTGCCAAAACTCAGATATCAGACAGAAGAAAAGTTTCCCCCTAAGCCCTCGTGCTGGTGACTTGAATACACCTGAATCCAAACACACATAGTCACATAAAAAAATTAAATGAGGGGCACTTGGGTGGCTCAGTCAGTTAACCATCACACTTCAGCCCAGGTCATGATCTCATGGTTCGTGGGTTCGAGCCCCGTGTCGGGCTCTGTGCTGACGGCTCAGTGCCTGGAGCCTCCTTCAGATTCTGTGTCTCCCTCTCTCTCTGCCCCTCCTTGCTCACACTCTCTCTTTCTCAAAAGTAAATAAACATTTAAAAAAATTAAATGGGGGCACCTGCTTATCTCAGTCAGTTAAGTGTCCGACTCTTGATTTCAACTCAAGTCATGATCTCACAGCTCATGAGTTTGGGCCTCACATCGAGCTCTGTGCTGACAGTGTGGAACGTGCTTGGGATTCTCTCTCTTTCTCTTTCTGCCTCTCTCTCTCTCAAAATAAAGAAACAAACAAACAAACAAACATTTTACAAAATTAAATATTCAAGGAGCTATTTACTTTTCACCAACTATGAAGAAGGTCTACAGCCATAATTTGTAGGAGTGGCTCCCATTGAATAAGCACCTACTCAGTAATAAGGTGAAAACTTTACATGTACGATCTCTAATCCTTGCAACAATTTTGCAGAGTTGGTTGAATCAATCACTCATTACCTCTGTGACTTCAGTATATATTCTTATCAACCTCACTTTAGAAGTTGGCCTATCCAAGTGCAGGAATATAGTGAGAATTCAAAGCAACACTGGTAATAGGTAAGATAAAATCTTTATTCTGGGCCAGGCATTCTTATGAGAACTCTCCATATATATTAACTCATTTTATATAGGCATAAACCACCTACTAAGTGAGTACTATTAATATGCCCAGTTCATAAAAGAACACTGAGACCCAAAGAACTGAAATAACTGGCCAAAGGCCACCAGTTAATAAATGGCAAAACCTTAGGCACCTGGGTCGCTCAGTCGGTTGGGCATCTGACTTCAGCTCAGGTCATGATCTCACAATTCATTGGGCCCCGTGTCAGGCTCCGTGCTGACAGCTCAGAGCCTGGAGCCTGCTTCGGATTCTGTGTCTCCCTCTTTCTCTGCCCCTCCCCTACTCACACTCTGCTTCTATCAAAAATAAATATAAAAAAATAAAAATAGGGGCACCTGGGTGACTCAGTCAGTTGAGCATCTGACTGCGGCTCAGGTCATGATCTTGCGCTTCGTGGGTTCAAGCCCCGCATCGGGCTCTGTGCTGACAGTGCAGAGCCTGGAGCCTGATTCGGATTCTGTGTCTCCCTCTCTCTGCCCCTCCCCCACTCGTGCTCTGTCCCTCTCTCTCAAAAATAAACATTAAAAATTTTTAAAAATAAAATAAAATAAAAATAAATAAAATGGCAAAGTCATGATGTGAACCAAAAAAATTCATACTCCAGGGTACAATGTGCTTTGACAACCAGCTGTGACAACTGTTTTAATCATTAATATTTTTAAAAATCAGTGAGTTGCATCAGCATAAATGTTGGGACAGACTTCCAGAGAGTCTCTTCCCTACGGAAGCAATAAGAAAATTGACAAAAATTGCCGGGATCAACTTTTTGCAGAATTTCAGAAATTAACCAAAGGCTTGCAGCACCTGAAAACCATGTATTTAAAAAACAGCTGAATCTTGCTAACAACAGTGAGCTTTGTGGTTTTGAACTCTTCTTAGTCCCGTCCGTCACGCTCCAGCTCTGCAGTAGCTTTAAAAGGTGCAACCGTGGAACCACCAGAGGGAGCAGAAAGGATCTAGAGCTCCTTCAAAGCCTCATTCCCAAAGGTCTGTCATTCTCTGACCTGTATGGGCCCACCCGTCTGGTCGTTCCCTAGAACACCACTTGCAAGGTCGTCTGTGTTTGACCTGACTTCGAGATTTACTGGTTCCATGTATTTGCAAAAGTCTCCGTCCAGTCACTAGCTGACCACAAAGCAAAGCACGTAGAGACTCCAGCAGCCACAAAGGATAACAGATACAGACTTTATAAAACTAGATCAGGGGCACCCGGGTGTCTCAGTGGGTTAAGCATCTGACTTCAGCTCAGGTCATGATCTCGTGGTCTTTGAGTTAGAGTCCCGCATGGAGCTCTGAGCTGTCAGCACAGATTCTGTCAGCTTCAGATTCAGTGTCTCCCTCTCTCTCTGTTCCTCCCCTGCTTGCACTCTGTCTGTCTCTCTCTTTTAAAAATAAAGATTTTAAAAACTGGAAAAAAAAAAAACTAGTTCAGAAAAGTTACTAAATAAACAAAAACAACTAAAAGCAGCAACAGAATTATACTCTGGGGAAGGGAGAGAATCTGATTTCCAGAAGTGCTACATTATATTACTTGAGGTGGCTTGTTTTCAACAAAAATTACAATGCATGTAAACAAACAGCAAAGTGTGGCTCTTTAAACAAAGTGATCAACAGAAATTGTCCCTGAAGAAGCACAGATATGAATTTGCTAGAAAAGAAACTTTAAATTATTTTAAAGATGCTTCAAAAGCTAGAGGAAATCACACCTAAAGAACTCAAGGAAAACATGAAAACAATGTCTCATGAAATACAGAATATCTACAAAGGGACAGGAATTATCTACTTAAAAAACAGAAATTCTAAGAGTTTAAAAACACCATGACTATAATTAAAATTCACCATAGGAAATAGTATCAAATTTGAACGAGGATGAGAAAATATTACAAATTTGAAGACAGGCCAATGAATATTACCTAGTCTCCAGAACATGAAGTAGAATAAAGCAAATGAACACAGCCTCAGGCGCCTGTCGGACACCATGAAGCAAGCCAACATATGCAACATATCCCAGGAGAGGGGAGAGAGAAAGGGACAGAAAGAATACTTGAAGAAAAGTGGTTAAAACCTTCCCAAATTTGATAGGAAGAAGTTCAACAAAGTCCCAGCAGGATGGATAAACTCAAGAGAGCTATGCAGCCAGATATATCATAATCAAACTGTCAAAAGACACAGGTGAAGAGAGAATCTTAAAAGCATAAGAGAGAGGAGAATCATCATGGACAGGGGTCTTCAGTAAGAATAAAAGGTGATTTCTCATTAGAAACCATGGAGGCCAGAAGACACTGGATGACATATTTGAAATGCTAACAGAAAACAAACAAACAAGACAACCTATTGATAAAGAATTCTAGGGGCGCCTGGGCGGTTTGGTTGGTTGAGTTTTGAACTCTTGATTTTGGCTCAGGTGGTGATCTCATGGTTCATGGGTTCTGGCCCAGTGTCAGGCCCGGTGCTGCCAGCACAGAGCCTGCTTGGGATTCTCTCTCTCCTTCTCTCTCTGCCCCTCCCCTGCTCATTCTCTCTCTCTGTCTCTCAGTCTCTCTCCTCTCAAGATAAATAAATGAACCTAAAAAAAGAATTCTATATTCAGCAAAATTATCCTTCAAAAAGAAGAAGAAATTATGGTATTCTTAGACAGGAAAAAAAAAAAGAATGTATTGATTAATCTGCCATGCAATGAGTCCTTCAGAGTAAAATGAAAGGACATCAGAAAATAACTTAAATCCAGATGAAGAAGTAAAGAGCATCAGGAAAGGTAGCTACATAGGTAAGCATGAAACAGCATACATGTATTTTCATTTATAACTTTTATTCTCCAACCTGATTTAAAGAAAACTGCACAGCCATAATTATAAATCTGTGTTGATAATGTATATATAACATGTATACATATATGCATACAATGTGTAAAGTTGTAATTTCTATGGTAATAACAGCAGAAAGGAGGAGGGAGGGGGCACAGCTATTTGGAATAAATATATATATAATATAATATGTATATTACATATTATATATATGAGCAAAGTGTTTATATACTATAGTAATTTATTTGGTATTAATAAAAACTAGATTCTGGGAGCACCTGGGTGGCTCAGTTGGTTAAGCGTCCGACTTTGGCTCAGGTCATGATCTTGCAGTTCATGAGTTAGAGTCCAGCACTGGGCTCTGCTGACAGCTCAGAGCCTAGAGCCTGCTTCGGATTCTGTGTCACCCTCTCTCTCTGCTCCTTCCCTACTCGTGCTCTGTCTTTCTCTATTTCTCAAAAATAAATAAACATTATATATATGTATATATATATACAATATGTATATTATATATAAACTAGATTGTAATAAGTTAATTGTAATCCCAAGGGCAATCACAAACAAAATAAATTTAAAATATATAGTAAAAGAAACATCAAGGAAATTAAAACACTAGGAAATATCCATATAACATAAAAAGAATCAGTAATGGGAACAAAAAGGATATAGGCAGACAGAACACAAATAGCAAAATGGCAGAGATAAATACTACGTATTAGACAGGCAAAAATAAAAAAATCTCCTATTAAAACGCAGAGCTTGGCAAAATGGGTTTTTAAAAATACACGACTTAATTCAATAACCCAAACTTCTATTTTAAGAAACAAGAAAACAAAGAGCAAGCTAAACCCAAGTAAGTAGAGGGAAGAAGTAAGATAAATTAGGGCAGAAAAAAAAAATAGAGAATGGAAAAAAAATAAAGAAAAATCAACATAACCAAAACTCATATATTTGAAAAGATACACAAAACTGACAAAATTTTAGTTAGACTGACCAAAAAATAAAAAGAGTAGATTTAAATTACTAAAATGAAGAAAGAGAGGATATTGTTACCAACATCTAGAAATAAAACCAATAATAGGGAACATTATAAACAATTGTATATCAACAAACCAGACAACTTAAATGAAATAGACAACTTCATAGAAAGGGAAAAAATCAACTTACTCAAGAAGAAATAAAAAATATGAATAGACTTATGGCATGTAAGACATTAAATTACTAATCAAAAAATTTCCCACAAAGACTTTAAACAGCACAGCATCAATTGACTTCACTGGCGAATTCTACCAAATATTTAGAGAAGAATTAATACCAATCTTTTAAAAGCTTCCAGGGGCACCTGGGTGGCTCAGTCAGTTAAGCGTCCTACTTCGGCTCAGGAGGTCATGATCTCATGGTTCGTGGGTTCGAGCCCCACGTCAGACTCTGTGCTGACAGCTAGCTCAGAGGCTGGAGCCTGCTTCAGATTCTGTGTCTCCCTCTCTCTCTAACCCTCCCCTGCTCACACTGTCTCTCTCTCTCAGACATAAATTTTTTAAAAAATTTTAAAACTCCCAAAAAAAGAGAAGAGAAAGGAACATTTCCCAACTCATTCTTTGAGGCCAGTATTACCCTGATACCAAAACCAGACAAAAACATCACAGAAAATAAAACTACAGACCAATATCTCTTAGGAGTATGGATGCAAAAATCCTCAACAGCTAGGGGCGCCTGGGTGGCTTAGTCGGTTGAGCATCCGACTTTCGCTTGGGTCATGATCTCACGGTTCGTGGGTTCGAGCCCCGCGTCGGGCTCTGTGCTGACTGCCAGCTCAGAGCCTGGAGCCTGTTTCAGAGTCTGTGTCTCCCTCTCTCTGACCCTCCCCTGCTCACGCTGTCTCTCTCTCTCTCTCTCCTAGAAATAAATAAAAACATTAAAAAAAAATTAAAAAAAAAAATCCTCAACAGCTGAAAACAGCTTCAGTAAAGAACCCTGACTGACCCAAGCTTAGATGGGAGTCACACAGAGCAGGTGCCGTGTGGGCCTCACCTGTGTGGGCCTCACCTGTGTGGGCCTCACCTCTGCACTCCTCACAGAGAGGACACAGATTTCTTTTTTTTTTTCTTTTTTTTTTTTAATGTTTTATTT
>NW_024080727.1:3785239-3787676 GCF_003009895.1 Hyaena hyaena | reverse complement strand
CTGAAACAGGCTCCAGGCTCTGAGCTGGCAGTCAGCACAGAGCCCGACGCGGGGCTCGAACCCACGAACCGCGAGATCATGACCTAAGCGAAAGTCGGACGCTTAGCCGACTAAGCCACCCAGGCGCCCCACAGGTTTCTCTTCTGAGAAGACGGGTATAAGGAGCTGCTCCCGGCCTCTACCCCATTCCTCTCCCCACCCGCCATCTTCTCCTCTCCCATTGCTTCCTCTCTGCAGAGCAGCATAGACCACATGCATACTCCCAAATCCACACACTCCAACACAACGATCCACCTCATCCTCCTCACATGGACATCTTTTCTTATGCACCTTATCACCTTATTACCACCTCTTACCTCATCCACCCTCCAGCCTCTCTTTGGCCCCGTCAGACCTACCCCCCCCTGAACACAGTATTCTAACAGCTCCATCATGCACACCTAGCCACTCCATGCTCCCAATGTGTAATACGCCCCCTACCTTTATCTCCCACCCCCCTCCCCCACAGATGGAGCCCCACTAAATGTTTCCCCGTGAGGCCCTGTCAATCAGCACTGGGCCAGCTAAGTCAGTTACACCATTCCCAAATTCAAAGTACCTGTGGATCTGCATCTGAGTTTGTCTGTAGCTCAGGTTTTAACCAGCAGTGGACAGCTTTACCCAAGAGCTCAGACTCCTACTGAATTTGATGGGGACCCAACAGCTATCTTTAACTACTAGAAAAGATCAAGCCAACTCCTTCCCCCTGACATAATTTAGAGGAATTGGCCACAGAAGATGAAAATTAAGAAAGCTATATCCAAGTAGACTCTCCATAGGGTATATCCCCAGCTCCCAGGGCTCCATGAATGATGCTGTGAGAAGAGAAAAGCCACCTTTCCTGTCACCTCCATGTTCACTCAGATTTTTTTTCCAAGTTAGGACACTCCTGTAAAGATCTATGCAGGGGGAGTCACGGAGAACAGGAGGCAGGAGTGCAGGGTCTGTAGGGCGCCCTACTGTAGCAACAGCAGCCGAATGGGTGAGGATCTCAGCCTTCCAGAGGAGTCGCCTTACCTTTGACGTGGGCCCTTTTCCCGGTTTTTATCAGCAGCACATCTGGTGGAAACGGGTCAGCCTGCTGGCATGGACCCCCCACACCTGGCCTTCTGGTCTCCCTGGTCGGAGCTCAGTTCTCCAAATGTCTGGTTTTGACAACCTCAGGGCATCACCGCGGCCTCTGCCCCTGACAACAACCCCGAAGTCCCAGGGTTCCTAGGAAAATGTCAGAGGCCAAATAGTGGTATTTGGACTTAGTTCACATGAGGGCGCATTCCCAGAGAAAACCCGTCGTGTCTTTTAAAACTCTTAGTACAAGAAAAAGGAACTGAGGAATCATAGAAAAGAATGACTCCCAAAGGGTAGAATCTGTACAGAAGATAAGATGTCCTCAGGTAACCATGATGTGACATTCAAAAGAAATTAAGGCCCCCTGGGTGGCTTAGTCGATTAAGCGTCCAATGTCAACTCAGGTCATGATCTCGCAGTTGGTGAGTTCGAGCCCCGCGTTGGGCTCTGTGCTGACAGCTCAGAGCCTGGAGCCTGCTTCGGATTCTGTATCTCCCTCTCTCTCTCTGCTCCTCCCCTGCTCAATGCTCTGTCTCTGTCTCTTAAAAAATGAGCAAACATTAAAAAAATTTTAATAAAACTTTAAAATTGTTTTTAAAATTTTAAAAAGAAATTAAATTACACAGTGAGAAAATGTTTGACCCTTCTCCTTAGAGCAAGAAAAAAGTTGCAGTTTGGTGATGCTGTTTCTCTAACACTCCCGCACAAACGCTAATCATCCTCTTCAACAAATCGGGCCAGAACCTCAGGCGCTGAGCTTTGGGAAGGTAACTCTATCTGGCCAGAATTTAAGAATAATTTCTTGTTTTTATTTTAGTTTTTTTTTTTTTTTTAATTCTTATCTTCTCTCCATGGCAAGTGACGCTAGTTTTCCAATTATGGGAATGGCATAAAGTTTCCTCGTAAAATAAATAGAAGCTCAAAGAACGTTAACTGGACAAGCACATGCTGGTCTTCAGACACTGGCACTGGCAAGAGGCAGGTGTATGTGGACTGTGAACGTGGCCGCACCATGGAGGTGTGATATGAACGAAGTGTGGAAACACTAGTAAAATAAAAACCCCAAGTTTCAGAGATAAGAAAAACGAATCAGAGGCTGAGTGCTTTGCTCCATGGGGAAGAAATGGCCCTGTAGGGCCCCAAGGGTACAATTTAAGTTTTAACTTTTATTAATAAGACATAATCTTAGGGAGATGCTGCGAGTTTCCCCACAAGGCCCATCCCCCCCCCCCCTTTTGCCCCTGGCCCCCCACTAGCCGGTAAGGAGCGGGTGCACCCTGACCTTGCTGTCTGTCAAGCTGGTTTCCATATAACACCCAGTGCTCATCCC